>NC_081405.1:284811807-285111807 GCF_030272615.1 Cryptomeria japonica
TTACACATATACATAAAAATTAATTTTAACACTCAAGCATCATGCACTTCACAAATAAAATACATTACAAATGGGGTGTTGTCTCTCCAAATAGACAACCCCTGGCTTAACAAACGTACATTGGTCTAGGTTTGGTTCTCCATATAAATTCCATGGTCACATGGATAATTTTCTTGCACATCTCAATTAACACATTAGTAATTCCAAATAATCACAATTATACATAATTAAATACATGGATTTCATTGCACATCAAACACTCATACATTTGGCAACAATAATTCAATGTCTCATTCATTCAAATTTGATTCCACATAAGCAATTAACATAATTTTCAAAATTGAACCATTCATAAAATAAGCATCATTTTTCTATCATCAAAATGAAGTCCTGCAATTCCAATAATGACATTCACCATTTCAAAATAATTCTATTCTAGCAACATATAAAGTTTCATAATCATCATGCATAAAATAAAGCATTATATGTCAATGTGATCCAAATCATGAAGTCATATAGGTTCTAAATCCATAAAGCATAAAATAAAGCATCCATAATAGTCTCAATATGCAGATAACTGAGAAATATCAAACTGAGTCGGGGTAGGGCCTCATAGTGGCGATGACGTGGTGCTGAGGTGGTGTACACGTGGCGGCCAAGTGGCAATGACAAAGCGGATGACATGGTGGTGATGAGGTGTCATCCCAGGTGGCGTCCAGTCAACCCCATTGACCAATTAGAGGCTACCACATGGCAAAGCATCAGGGCCAAAAGGAAGGCAAAAATCAAAATTAAAATCAGTTAAATATATAGTTTTGACTATAGAGAAAATTCAAAAATTTAAATAATTGTGCACATTGGAAGGATTAATTCGCTCAGGGCTCAATGTTTGGCCAAAATATGAAGTATTATATGTTTCCGAAAAGCTCTCAGAGTGAGCAATCCAATTATGTAGTTAGTTTTGAGAAGGATCAGATATTTTGGGAGCAATTTTGATGGGAATGAAATTCAGTTAGAGAGGAGACACTTGGCAATTTCAGTTGCAGATTTGATTTTCTTCCCTCTCCTTATTCCCAATTCTTCTCATTTTGTAAGGGTTCCAAAAATTTGGAGAAATGCTCCAGATTTGATGGCTTCCATTTTCTGAATATCTTGACCCAGATGTCTAAAGTTCTATGGTTTGTCTCAGGGTATAGAGATTGCAGTGCAGTATTGTAAATGTGGTTCTATTTGTAGGTCTTACTTGTGTTAGGCATGAGTAAATTCCACACAGTATTGTCTCTAGGTATGTATTTCATTATTATAAATTGAATCCTCAAGGAGGATGAAATTTTTCAATTTCAAGGAGATTGTTGTGGCTGTGTATAGGTATCCTTAAGTGAAGGTTTTAAATTCTGTAGTCGGTCATAAATGATGAAATATGTATCCAGATCTGATGAATTTGTGAATGAATCAAATAGTGCATTAATATAAGGTATTGATGCATGAATATCTTGTTTAAGGAAAACAAACTTGCATCTATGATTTATATTTGTAGTTCTGTGTGTGACTCTGCTCCCCAATGAACAAGGCACTGGTCTTTGACAGATTTGGGAATGGTCTCAGAACAACAATTTTAAAAGAAAATCTATTTCCCTTTATGTTTAGGGGTTGTGTTCTTTCATTCCAAGCTCTTTTTCATTTGTAGTTTATACAGATCTAGCCAATCTGTAGTGTGTTTCTAAATTGGATGAGTTTGTGGAATGCTCTATCTGCTTCATTGATGTTGCCATGGTGAGTGAATAAGTTTGATTCAGTGCATCAAAAGGGTGTCCCCCCCTAGGTCTAGCAGAACCTGAAGTGTAGGAGGATCAATTAGGGTCCTATGTTATGTTGTCCAAGCCCTGATGTGTTTCATAGACTGAAATTGGCCATTTCATAGAAGGATTGCAGGTATACTTGGGTTATCACTTTTGGTGAACAACAAAAATGGCGACTCTATTGGGGAATTAAATGGATTCAAATGCTTGATTGATATGGTTAGAAGTGGAATGTATTCTTCATCCTGTCAATTTTATATCCAGTTAGTCAGTCCATTGTATATGCATAGAGTTGAAAGTGGTTTTATGGTGAAGAAAATGCTCCTTGTTCTGGATCTGCAGAATGATATGTGTTTCATGTCATATTTTATGAAGGAGTAACAGTGAATTTATATTGTTGAGAGTTGTAAGAAGTTCTTGCAGCTGTGTGCAAATTTTTCCCCAATTCCTTATTGGGTGGCGACTCTGTGGTTCATACCAGTGTTAAATAGCCTGGAAGAGTGTTGATTGCAGCAAGATTGAAAGAGAAACAGAGAATTAAATAAGTGTTGAATGGCGTTCTACTGTTCAAAATATCCTCTATGCAAGAGGTGGTGACTCTGATGTAAAAGGCAGTGCTAAAAGTGAAGTAAATCTCCAAATCTACAAGTCTTATAGCTACAAATCTCCAAGTATTTTTCAGAGGTTTCAAATGCAAAGATGTTTGTTCTGAAATTTTGAATGTGTAATATTGTTTTCCCATTTAGTGAACAACACTAGTAAAGAGGGAAAGAGAGGAATCACAAAATTAATTTGCATATCTATGCTGCTGAAATATCCAGTCTTTATGATCTTCCGTAGTATGCAAATTTAGGAGCAGCTTTGTGTCAAGCAATGTTGTGAAATAGTTTTAGTATAAGGATACTTGCTTGAAGTTTTTTATCCAAGATTGCAAAATCATTTGTGGGAGTAAGAAGGAAAATGTGTAGTGAACTTTTTCAGCCCCAATTATTTCCACATATAGCCATGCCTAGTGAAATGTCCCAACCATGTAATAGAAAGAGTTTCAGTATGAAGTATTATGCTGCTTTAAACTTTGAAGGTATTCCGAGTTACCCAAATCCCATACCCATAGAAATTAGAAACTATTTGCAAATTTTTAGTGGGAAGAAATCAGAATCAGCATGTCAACATTTGAAAAGATTTTCAGATTTGATAGGAGAATCAAAATTTGTCAGGAAGATGTATGCATGAAGTTGTTTGTTCAGTCATTGAAAGAGGATGCAAGGGATTGGTTTTCTTTTTTTCCAGTGAATTCTATTGCCTCATGGGAAGAATTAGTTTCAGATTTCATAGACCAATTTGATGAAAAAGTAAGTGATTATGATTTGCTGAAAGAATTCACGTATATACAAATCAGGGAAGATGAATTGGTACCAACATTTAATATCAGATTTTCACAAGCTTTGACTAAAATTTTCAGAAAGTATAAACTTGATGATAAAGTATGTCTGGATGTTTATATGAGTGCATTTGATGAGAAGATAAGTTTCTTATTGAGAAACAAAGAACCCAAGACTTTGTATGAAGCATTTAACACTGCTAGGGACATTGAAAATAATTTGAAATTTGGGATAGCCAAGAAATTTGTGTTTGATGTAGTTTCTTGTCAAAGCACCTTCAATGGTGAAATACCATGTGAAGCTGAGCAAATCATTCTGTGTCTAGGTGTATCAAGCTTTGCAGTTCCACATGGTTTTGTTGATGCATGTGTTTCAGATTTAAATGAGTGTCAAGAACCTTTGCTGTTAATGTCGGTTGTCTCTCACAGTAATGATGGAATGATTAGTGGGAAGTGTTGTGAAAATGTTGATACAGAGATAGATATATACAAGGGATATGTACCATTTGATTTGTATGCCGGTTATGTTGATTATGTGACTAACAATTACCAAGTGAATCATGCATTTCTCCAGGATAATATTAATGAAAATAATGATGGTGATAACCATCAATCTTTACATGCTGCTGATATATTTGATGTTGAAATACCAAATACAGGGGGATTACCAAGTGTCGCTGTTTATGCAAGTGAAAATGTGCAATATGATGAAAATTAGAATTGTTTAGTGCAAACAATAGTTGATCCTCACTTAAACATTGATAATGTCAATTGTGTTGAGGATGAAGTAAATGTATTTTCAGATTTCACTTCTTGTAATCATTTTGATGATCTTTCTATTTTGAAAGTTATGCACAATGTTAATTCAAAAAATTTCAAGGGTACGCAGGATTGCAATGAAAATATAGCACACATGGATGGACAATTTTTTACGGAATGTCACATGGAACAACAAAGTGCAATGCAAGTCCAAAAGATTGTAGAACTTAAGAAAGCTCTTGAGGTTGTGGATAAGAAGGTTCAGATATTGGAGAGCCTTTGAACTATTGATGAAGACCTTCTGCAATATAGTGAAGAGGATTCTTTAGAAAAGGACTGTGAAGTGAATGTTTGTATACTTCATGAACAACATGCTGATCTAACAGATGGTTTTATAACAGAAAATTTTAGTGAACATGCTGAAAACTTATCAGATGAAGTAAATGGCAGCGATGTTCATTTTCTTTCTTTGGCTGATGACGAGTATTCTATTGGTGAAGAAGATCAGTTGTGGCAAGATAAGTATGATTATCTTGATTTTTAGAATGATGGTCATAGGATAAAATCTTATGGATGTGAAACATGGAACATCAAGGATTGTTCCAGCCAAGTTTCATTTTCTTCTTTGTCTGATGAAGATGATTATGATGATAATGTAGATGGTATCTTTAGCAATTTTACTAATGTTTTATTCAATGCTGATATAGATACGGACCAATCACTTCAGTGTCATAATGTTCATAAGGGGATTCTTCATTTTGTTTCTAACCCTTTGTATGAAGAAATAACTGATCAGCCAGATGTTGTAAATGATGAACCAGTCCATAATACTGATGAAATTCCAAACAGCAATAGCATGGGTTGTAAAAAATTACTTCATGATGAAGGTAAGAGGCATGGGTTGTGTGGTGATTACTTAAAACCACAAATGAAAGTGTTTTAGGTGGATATAAGTTTGAATGAAAAAGATTCAGCTGATGATTTGCTTTAGCCAGAGGTATGCATTCTTTTCCACGAATGGGATGTTGAGAATGCAGAGGTTTTCAGTTTGATAATCAAGGATAGTATGAGGTGTGATCAGCATAGTGAAATGTCATGCCCAGATTGTAACATGTATGTCCCTTGTTTGCATCAGTTGATTAGTAATGCCCCTCATTCTATAAATTTAAATGGTAATAAGGTATGTGCTAATAGGAATTGCAATGTTGAAAATGAGTGTTTTATTTTTCAAGTTCAGCATGATGATGTCCTTGCAAATGATAGAGTTGAGTGGGATAATGAAAGGTATGGCAGCTTGTGGGAATGCCTCTATGGTGAGTTGTCCCATGGTTTTAGTTTTGTTGAAGTAGTGTGTGATTACAAAGTTCAAAATCAGACCAAAGGTATGCACACTAGCTGTTACAGTAATGAGACAAAAGAGGCTGATTATAATGATTATGCTCAGTTGTTACTAGATGGTGCCTTTGTTTCGATCATGATATCAAGAGATGAGAACCAGATTTTTGACAGAGGTAAATGTTTGTAAGTGGAGCAGCCTATGATCAGTTGTGAGTATGTTTGTATATCTTGTACAGTTGCTTTGCTTTCAGTTGTGCGGTTTTCAATAAAGTGCCCTACTGTTTGGGTAGAATAAGGAAGCCCTATTTTTTGAAATGAGATGAGACGAGAAGGATGATCCGTTTTGGGTGGTCTACTTAACCAAAGATATATAGATTCTTGTGTTGATCATGCAATCAACCATCCCTAGTCAGAGCCACTATTGGGACTCATTAAAATTAAGTCAAGTTTTGAGGCCCAATTCAAATTTTTGCTTTGCATTTCCAAATGAGTCAGTTTGAATGGCCTAGTTAGAGAGAGGGTAAAATGGAGCCAGTTGATTTTCATGGGGTAAGACTCAGGAAGCATGTCCTACACCTTTCATTTGGCCTATTCAGTGATGTGAAACTTTCAGAATTCAATTTGGATAAGTTTAGGAGGTACCCATTTTGAGGGGTGAGCTGAAAGTGCATTTTAGGCACAAATGCAGATTTTATTGAGTAGCCTACTTTGAGAAATTATATCTTTTGCCCTGTTGATCATCATGAATAATTAAAAATCGATTCAATTATATGCATAAATGTGAGTCAGCCTACAAAATTTCAAGTCTTGATGAATCCATTTGCTCACTTTTCAAAGCCAAATCCATTTGCAGTTTGTGTGGTTTGACTAGTCCCTGTTTCGACAGCTAGTCAGAGCCCTGTTTCGCATAAGTGTAAAATTTGCCTCAGTAAGTATCATGACATAATTTTTTTTCCAAGCTAATGTTGGTATAAATGATGAGCTATGTTTCAAGTTTCAAGCCTTTGCTAATCCATTTGATCGGTTTTCAAAAGGGTTCATTTAGCCATCATTTTCTGTCTTCCGCACTTTCAGTGTTATATCAATTAATGTAGCCATTTTCATGAGCGCACCATTTGCATCCACTCAGGATTTTGGTTGAACTAAGAATTCATAGATTTAGTATGTACTTCAAGGTACCTGTGTTCCAAATTTGAGGGTCTGTGGAGGTCGTTTGATATTTTTGAGAAAGGCATCACGTGTTGCCAGAACATTGACTTCATCAGGTCCGCAGTGTCGACAAAGCCAATTGGTCATTTTCGCCAATTAATATCTCTTCACTTGGGACTCGCCTTGAGAAACCATTTGGTAGAATTCATCCTTGTATATTAGAGTACATACCTATCAGATGGCGAGATCCAGAAAGGTGTTTTGACTGGCTTGAAAAACACATCTTCGCGATTAAATGCGAAAATGTGGCGTAAGTGCCTAAAAGTTATAAAATTCAATTTTATGATCCGAAAATGGTGTCGATCGATTCCAGAGGTAATTTTAATGTTACTAAGATATTCTAGAGGTCAGTTGCATGAAAACGGATTTTGTTTTAGTCGGACCCGCTTTGGGGGCCCGACCTGGCTCATGCCTGTGCAATGTTATTTTATTGGTGACTTGGCCCTATGAGCGTTTCTAGAATAATGTTGACATCCATAGTTGGAGTTGAATACTTATATGTTTCCCACTAGAGGATAGTGCAAAATGAAGATGCCTCTTGTGGTCAAAACAAACAAGGCATTTTACATGTCAGATATGAGCAATGGAGGAGAAGATGTATTGTCAACATGGAGTTCAAAAGTAGAGGGATTGGTTGTATAAAAACTAGATCTTCTTGCGATGACATTAAGTTAGCAAATGAATTCAAACTGGATGGAGTTAGTCCTCACATGCCAAGTGAATATTATGCCTCATGGATGGAAGACTATTTTTTAGCATTCAATGGCACAAAGAATGGTTGTGTAAGAAATAGAGACCAAATGCAATATGGCAGGTGTAATGCCATCCCCTACATGGAGTTTGGAGAGCCGAATGAAGTTCCGCATGGAATGGAGAATTGGGAGTAGTAAACAACATTCAGCAAACACAACAGCAGTATCATTTTTTCCCTCACAGAGGTGGGTAAGGCGTTGAGGTTTATTAAATATGGAAATCAAAATGGGTAAAGAACATGAAATGTTTAAAGCAATGGCATTAAGGAAGCATGGCATAGTTTAAAGAATATAAAGATTTCCATTAAAATGCAATGCAGAATGTGCCCACCTGAATCCTTTGATTAGTATTTACAGCAGTTCCAAAAAAACAAGCGAATGCAATGTGGTTGTTGTAGAATGCTACCTTCTCCTCCCTTGGTTGTGATCTTCTGTGGTGCAGGTTAGGCATTGGATTTTAAAGAGTGCAGAAAATTAGCAAAGCAAGTAAATGCCAATTAAAACCCAAACTCCTTCATGTGCCTCCCCATATTCCTCCAACCTGGACATGGCATTGAAGATTGCAAAAGATTTTCAAGGCTTCAGCATTGGCATTGAAGGGACTGCAAAGGAGTGCAAAATAGATCCAACTTTAGATGTTATCCTCTCCTCCCTCACGTGCCCTCCCAAAAGAAACCTCCAGGCTTCTACGTGGTGTGGCTGCAGAGAAACATTAATACCAGAGACAAATCCTCTTCCGTAGAGTGGTGTAAGTTGCAAAAAAATTCATAAATGAATGCAATCTACAACCTTTGCCCAATTCTTCCAGTATGGCGTGGTTCAGAAAGCCATCGAACTTCATGAAAATGTCCAAAATCACCATTAAAGCTCTTTGGAAAGCTTCAAAAATGCAGTTACAGGAAAAAGCTTTAATCCCACATTCGCTAGGCGAGTATGTTTTTTGATATTTATATGTAAATCTCCACCAATACATAATGTCAAAGCCTCTAGGCTTTTGATGGACGGTGCCCGTTGGTGCCCAAAGTGGACCCCACACGCACGGGCATGGATCCAAATGCGACCTAGGTGGAGACTGAGCGCTGACCAGGTGGACCCCACATAGACATGCTTCCCAAGGCAAATAGGTGAATTTTGCAGAGAAGGGTTGGCTTAACTAGTGAGCAAGTCCGAGATGATCCGACGAAGCGCGTTGATTCGCAAGCCGAAGATGCATGAATAGTAGAGGCCGCGAAATGGCGAAATGGTTTGGTGAAAATGCAGCAGTGGTAAAGATCGAGCAAGTTCGGGTTGATCCAACGGTTTGTGCGATTTCGGAGCTTGAAGATGCTCACCCATTAGAGGTCACGAAATGGCGAAAGGTGAAATGCAAAATGGCGAAGTCCAGGTGGTGATGATGTGGTAGGTACAGTCAGATGTCCAGCAGGTAGGTTCCTTCCTAGTGGCGATGATGTGGCATAGAGGTCGTGCCTAGGTGGCGATGATGTGGCACTGAGGTGGTGTACACGTGGCGGTGATGAGGTGTCATCCCAGGTGGCGTCCAGTCAACCCCATTGACCAATCAGAGGTTGCCACATGACAAAGCGTCAGGGCCAAAAGGGAGGCAAAAATCAAAATTAAAATCAGTTAAATATATAGTTTTGACTATAGAGAAAATTCAAAAATTTAAATAATTGTGCACATTGGAAGGATTAATTTGCTCAAGGCTCAATGTTTGGCCAAAATATGATGTATTATATGTTTCCGGAAAGCTCTCAGAGTGAGGAATCCAATTATGTAGATAATTTTGACAAAGATCAGATATTTTGGGAGCAATTTTGAAGGGAATGAAATTTAGTTAGAGAGGAGACACTTGGCAATTTCAGTTGCAGATTTGATTTTCTTCCCTCTCCTTATTCCCAATTCTTCTCATTTTGTAAGGGTTCCAAAAATTTGGAGAAATGCTCCAGATTTGATGGCTTCCATTTTCTGAATATCTTGACCCAGATGTGTAAAGTTCTATGGTTTGTCTCAGGGTATAGAGATTGCAGTGCAGTATTGTAAATGTGGTTTTAGTTGTAGGTCTTACTTGTGTTAGGCATGAGTAAATTCCACACAGTATTGTCTCTAGGTATGTATTTCATTATTATAAATTGAATCCTCAAGGAGATTGTTGTGGCTATGTATAGGTATCCTTCAGTGAAGGTTTTAAATTCTGTAGTCGGTCATAAATGATGAAATATGTATCCAGATCTGATGAATTTGTGAATGAATCAAATAGTGCATTAATATAAGGTATTGATGCATGAATATCTTGTTTAAGGAAAACAAACTTGCATCTATGATTTATATTTGTAGTTCTGTGTGTGACTCTGCTCCCCAATGAACAAGGCACTAGTCTTTGACAAATTTGGGAATGGTCTCAGAACAACAATTTTAAAAGAAAATCTATTTCCCTTTATGTTTAGGGGTTGTGTTCTTTCATTCCAAGCTCTTTTTCATTTGTGGTTTATACAGATCTAGCCAATCTGTAGTGTGTTTCTAAATTGGATGAGTTTATGGAATGCTCTATCTGCTTCATTGATGCTATCATGGTGAGTGAATAAGTTTGATTCAGTGCATCAAAAGGGTGTCCCCCCTAGGTCTAGCAGAACCTGAAGTACAGGAGGATCAATTAGGGTCCTATGTTATGTTGTCCAAGCCCTGATGTATTTCATAGACTGAAATTGGCCATTTCATAGAAGGATTGCAGGTATACTTGGTTTATCACTTTTGGTGAACAACAATATCCAGTCTATTTTTATTATTGATTAGATTAGGAAGCAAGAGGACCCAATGTTTAAAGATGAATTTGAAATTGGAGATGTAATAAGAGGATCAGGATTTAATCGTAAGTTAAAGACACTTGTTTCTTGGTCTTTGGCTCCTTCCACTCAAAATCCTCACCTTCTAAATATCCAAGTAGAAAAGAAAGCTGATAGAATGATGTAGAATTTGCAGAACACAAGTGATACAGAGATTGCCTCATTTTTTACTCAAGTTTATTTCATGAATGTATCCAAAATAGAGGATTTCTCAAGAAGATACATAGAAACATATAACCAATTGATTGCATTATCTAAAAAATATGAAGAGACACTAAAGAAGAAGGGCGCTCTGGAGGAAGAGTTAGTGGAGTTGAAAGAAAAAATTGCAAATGATCCCCCTCCAATACAAATTATAGAACAAGTACAAGAAATACCAACTGATGTGACAACAAAAATGGAGGAATACACAGAGAAATTGAAAAGATTGAAAAGGAACAAAATGTCAAGGCTATCTCTATTGTGTCAGGAATTCTGAAACACAGGATTAATGTATTGAAAGGAAAATTGATGATAGTGCATGATTTGCACATCTCTTTGAAAGAGGCAAGTAAAACATCCTCCGAGGCTATCACTTTTCTTGGACCTTTATTCAATGTTTGGTCAGGAAGAAACACATTAATGGATAAGATAGATACAACAATGTTGTATAGTGATGAGTTCCCTCCCAAGATCAGTGACACTAAAGACATGGTGGAGGTAATGAATGTAGCTTATGCATTTTTCACAGGGAAGGATGTGCTTATAAATGAAAAATTATAGACATTTGGGGAAGGTTATAGTAAATTGGTGCCTTCAATTTATGGTAGTAATGGAGAATTGAAATCAGTTTCTGATTGGACCAACAAATTGTATTTGATTTTGGAGGAAGAAGAAATAATCAAGCATATAGATGATTAGGTTGATGCTGATTTCCTTAATGGTATGCTTTATTCATTGTTCAAGGTTGAGGTTGACCATGCAAAGTTTATTGTTGAGGCAAGGGTAGTTACAAATGTCAGATGGATAGATTTAGTTGTAAAGTTGGAAGAGGTAAAGGCATTCAGTTGGCCAATAGACAAAGAGGTGGATAGGTGGCAAGCCATGCTAAAGAAAAAGAAGAAATGTAAGGTTGCTACCCAAGATTCCTCAAAGTAATTCTAAGCTTGTTGCATCCTCATCTTATAAAAGGATTTCAAGATTAATTTGAGAGGGATGGGCTAGTTGGCCACTTTTATTGATGTTGAATACTCTGATACTGTAGATAGGAATTTGGAAATCATCAAAGCAACATAAACATTAGCCTAGCTCAATCACAAAACTAGATTGCAATGATAACAAAACCTACAAACATTCAATAGAGATACATGAAAAACAAGATAGTCAATTCAAATGCAAACCATCGCAAGAATAAATGTCTTCTCCAGAATTCTCCATTGTCCTTCTTTCTTCATCAAATTGCTTTGTTTTGTGGATCTCACCAATAAGTGCAGAAACATGAGATGAAAGCAAGATTGACAAGACAACATAAGAATACTAGAAGCGTGATTGATTGATCGATCGGGGGGGCATGATTGAAGAAATTCATCCAATTTATAGATAAATTGGAGAAAAGACAAGATTAGAATGAATTTGATTCGAATGGAAATTCAAACCAAGAATAGCAAAATTATGACAAGTGTATGACAAATTGCTATGCAAAGAGTTATGACAATTTATGACAAATTGCTATGCAAGAAGTTATGACAAGAATTTGAAATAGAAATAGACATTTAGGAATTTAGGAGAAATTAGAAAATTAGGTTAGAAATGATGACTTGGAAATTAGGAAATTGATGAAAATTAGTTAAATTAATTAATAATTTTTCATTCATTAATTAATTTACAAAAATAAGAGGAATTAATTAGCCAATTAAATAAATATTTAATTGTGACAAGAAGACTTAGGATAAATAAATAAATTATTTAACCTAAAGGAAAAATGGAGAGAAAATGACAATCAAAATTAAATGAATAAATCATAAAACCTTAGAAGATGAATTAGAAATGCAAGGACGACAATTAGGTCTTGATGTAGGATCGATTTGATCATGATTCTAACTTGATAAAAGACCAATGCTGATAAATGATTTGATTGATAAATGCACCAATTGACAAGGAACAATAACTAATTGATCCAAATTGACATGATTAAGAAGGACAACGATCAATGACAAATTGATCGCAAAATGACAAGGTTGAAAATGACAACAATCGATGACAAATCGATCGCAAAATGACAAGATTAAAAATGACCACAATCGATGACAAATCGATCGCAAAATGACAAGATTGAAAAGAGGACAAAACCCTAATTCTATCATCGATTAGGATTGACGATGTCCAGAATGAAATCGAATTGATGATGTCAAAATATGCTGAATGAGCATGCACATTGATGTGACAGGATAAGATCGACCAAAATCATGACTGAAGATTGTTATCGACAAGACCAAATTTGAAAGCGAGACAAATGAAGAATGTAGAAGAAGGACTCGATGCTCGCAAATGATAAAGACCAAGTGCGCGACATAGAAGAAATGTTAATGCGACGCAAAAACCCTAAAATAAGGCAATGCACAAATGTTAAAGTATGACTCCGGAAGCGTTGACCATTTTTAGACGTCTACATTTTGCCCCTCTTTGAGACAATGCGATTTTAAGCTTTGCTTCAAAGAACAATACTAAAAATGCCCCAGACAATAACAATGACATATGCATGCCCCCTCAAGGAATTGGCCGGAAACATCCAGAAAAGAGGCCAATTGATCAATAAGAATGATAGAAAATGATAGGAGCAAACAGACTGAAAATTGGGGATCAGATACACAAAGGATAAGCAATTGAAGGTGCAAAAGACCACGACCAGCATAAGAGGGAGAGGGTGCACGTCCATCTATGCACTGACAAAGATCTATAAATCAGACAAAGAGAGTGAAAAGAGCTCATTTTCACTAACCAAAGTGGAGGATTTGTTGCTTTGGAAAAGGACACTTGCAGAGAGATGGTGGAAATTCCAATGGCAAATCACCTCGGGGAACGTGTACACACCCACAAACAATTGAACGACGTGGGAGCAGCGGTATGTATCTCAAAAACCCATATTGTCAATTTCATGAATTTGACTTGCTTGCGGGACATTGGGGGGCCCACAGGGAACGAAAAGAATGACTTCTACGCTTGTGTGGGTGCATCTTGTGCTTGTGTGGGATGTCCAGTGCTTGTGTAGGGTACACAGGTGCAAGTTGATGCTACACAGGCACAAAACAGGGTACACAGGCGCAGTTGTGCACTGGGAACCCTAATTTGACCAAAAACAACATGCAAATGATCCCAAAAAGGGGCATAAGGGTAGGATAGGTCAAAATAGATAAAGAACACCCTGATTTGTGGATGAAATGAGGAAATGCAGCCCATAGGAGCAAACCCTAAAATTGACAAAGTGTGCCCCAATTGTGATGCAGAGTCGACAGTATCCACTGATTACACGGGAGAACTGACCTGACTACATCATGTTACGACATAGACTCAGGAGCACAGACAAATATACATTAGCAAGACTTGGATTATACTATATCACGTTCATGCCCGAGATTAGGGCAAACATAGGACTACTCATTGCATTGGCAGAGCGATGGCATTCAGAGACCTCCTCATTCCATCTGGTGACTCGAGAGGCGACTGTGACACTAGAGGATGTATGGCATATCCTCCGCATTCTGATTCATGGGGAGATGATAGAGTATGACCCAGTGATAGGGAGAGACACTTTGTGTAGATTATTTGAGTGTGATGCAGATGATCTGGATATTGTAGAGAGGGAGATTGGCTGGGAGACCATGGCATCATAGTATGATCAGTGATATGTGGTGATAGCAGTGGTTATAGCATTCCTATTAGCAGGGGACAGACAAGGACATGGATTCCCTATTGGATGGGGAAGAGTGCTAGAGTGGATGGCGACAGAGGGGACTGTATATGCATGGGGACCATGTGTGCTCGCTATGCTATATTTTTAGCTACATCAGATAGCATATCAGGGGGTTCAGACTTTGAGTTGTGGGGTCACACTGTTATAGGTATGGGCATTTGAGTACATAGCCATATGTTGACTGATTGTAGAGAGACAGGTATTACCACACCAACCATATGTGTACTGCTATGGGGGAGCACTAAGACAAGGTCCTTTCGGATACATATTATATTGGCGACAAGAGCTAGACAGATTGAGAGAGTTCACATGGAGGTCATACCTTGATTGCCTTGGATGGTCAGATGATAGTGATGAGCTACTGTACTGCAGATAGGAGAGATACCTGATTGGGCGACCAGTGAATCACCAGAAGGTGATTGAGATGTACCTGCCAGAGAGAGTTAGACAATAGTTTGGAGAGAGGCAAGATGTACCGAGAGGAACTACACACTTTGCCCGATCTCACAGAGAGACGAGTCAGTGGGGGAGGATGATTCAGCCACACATAGCATATGCTGACATCACACAGCTACAGCAGAGATAGTGGGATTGGAGATCAGAGGTGGTGGACACTGGGATGATAGAGGAGTATGAGCGATGGTTTGCATGACGATGGCCAGTGCCATTGACAGATCCTGATATTCTGATACCGAGGAGACAGGAGGACTTCCCACTCGCTGGAGAGGATGAGGAGAGAGATGAGGACGAGGAGGATGAGGGAAGTGATGAGGATGAGGAGGATGATGAGGATAGAGATGATAAGGATGAAGATTATGAGCCAGACTCAGCCGATCAAGAGTCATTGCAGGATATACCCATAGAGCCGGAGATAGCTAGCATAGAGGAGATGGAGATATGTAGGGCCACCATAGTGAGTCAACATGATCACTTTGCGACATTAGAGAGACAAAATGCTATCTTGAGGACAGAGCAGGATCAATTCAGAGCAGAGATAGCCAGACTTGCAGTGGCTCAAGATACAATAATAGCCCAGGCATAGCAAGAAGAACAGAGAGTCACCGAGTTTATTGGGTCGATTAGGGATGCCAGTGCACATGAGATGGCATAGATGTTGGTAGAGATCAGAGAGGAGATATGCCATTGGAGGATACTATATGAGAATGTAGCTCCACTAGAGTAGAGAGCAGCATCATATCGGGCATGATTGAGGACAGAGAGCAGGCCACGTTCTCGGAGGTCAGTGAGTAGCATGGGGGTGAGTGGACCTATGAGACCACCATAGCTAGGACCAGGGATAGGAGGGACATCGTCCTTGAGACATGGTAGGGATGAGGAGGACAGAGGGAGCACCCAGTGATAGATGCACGTGCTCCTTACGACAGAGATAGATGTAGTTTGACATTATGTATTCAGCCTGCGGGCCATACTTAGGACAGATAGTCCAATTTTGTACTTCAATATTATTTTGATATATGGTATGATATGAAGCGATATGATGGGATGCAATGTGTTATGGTTGATGTGTTTACTTTCCATGCATGGATGGCTTATGCACTGTTTATGTACTATTGTGGAACATGTATGGATATATTGTTATGTGTTGTTGATGTATTTATGAAATAGATAAAATGTTGGATATAATGCTTGAGATAATGTAAATGTACTAATCAATAAATGCAGGATGCAACTTATGGTTGTGGGAATCGGAGCACTAGACCGAACTGACTGCCCAAACTGATGGAAGAAATGTTAGTAAGAAGAAATTAGACAAAGGATAGTTAGAGACAAAGAAAAACTTGCTTTCACCAATGCACTTTGTAGGTGAGAACCTTTATTTGATGTAGCAAAGTGGATGCAGAGCATCATGGCATTGAAGGCCAGAGCTGAAACACAACCCCTTTTGCAAAATACAGACACATCGCACACAAGGAATGAGCGAATCATCCTAGGGTGAATACATCAAGGGTCAAGGTATGTGCGGCGTTCACAAAGAGAACATACTTATCACAGACACCCAATGATATAGTTGCCCCAGTTTGTGATAAACATTCCACAAACAGCAAACACCACAAAAAAAGGACCATGAACCATCTCGGTCACTCTAAATCACTCAGTGACATCATCGAGCAACATAGGAACATGATCGAAGATAAATCAATAAATGATAAGACTCGCTAATTCCAACAAGTCAAACAAACATCTTGATCTTCATCGTCAAAAGTCAAAAGTGTTGATAGGACGATCATGTTGTCTGGTTTCAGGGAATGCGGTACCCCGTCTAAGATAGGACACAGTCTGGTTTTGAGTATACCACACCCTGTATAAGACCCATGATAGTAGTGACAAGGATAAATGATATTGATGTTGATTGATTAATAAGACAATGTTGATTAGTCTGAATGCTTGGTTGAACAGTTCATCTGTGAATGGGTGATTTTTATTAAAGTGCAGTGTGTGATTGAGAGTCGTTGGAGGTATGCTCAGCGATCTGGTTATGCACAAAGGGGATATTTTTGTTTTGTTTTGCGAGTTTTATAATGTTTTTGTTCATTTTTTCAGGACTTTATTTGACTTTTTAGGGACTTTTTTTAAGGACATTTTTTGAATTTTTTTGGATTTTTTTCAGGACATTTTTCAATTTTTATGATTTTTGTAAGGACATTTTTCAATTTTTATGATTTTTTTCAGGACATTTTTCAATTTTTGAAAGCTCCAGTAAATGATCATGACAAGGGGCACACACCCAATGAAATTTTGAAAGACATATACAATGACCAGGACCGAAACATATGCACAAGGACTGGAAACTTGAGTATACAAGACAATGATGTTAACCAATCACAGGCCTGGAACAGAACATTGGGTCAGAGCAAGCATGATAAACCTGTGAGGAAAAGTATAGCCAGGGGTCCTCATAGATGACGGAGCAATAATCTTTTACACATGGTGCCTGTTTGCCAGGTTTTCACCATGGTACTTGCCCAAAGCGCCTGTTTGCCAGGTTTTCACTAGAGGGTGAATCATTTTTCTTTACTTTTTTGTTCTTTTTTCTTTTTTTCTTTTTTTTCACTTTTTTTTTTTTGTATTTTTTGAGCTTTTTGATTTTTTTGTATTTTTTTTCAGGATCATATTTGAAGAACTGTTGATAGAAAATTATGCCTAGTACTTGCGAAGGTGCATACTATTGACTAGATCTGACAAAGGTTCACCTTCTGGGGTGGCAAGCTGATATGCCCCCGAGCCATAGGCTGCAGTAACTATGAAAGGCCCAACCCAATTAGGTTCAAACTTGCCTTTGATGATGTCAGTAGATTGTGCATTCTTGGGGTTTGCCTTTAAAACTAGATCTCCCACTTCGAAGTGTCACCCTTTGACCTTCTTATAATAAGAGCAATGGAGATGATTTTGATATGCTTGCAAATGTGTCAGGGTTGTCTGACGTTTCTCATCTAACATCTCAAGCTGATGCAACTGAGAGACTCTGTGCATTTCATTATCAATCAGATGTTGCAAGGAAACACACAAAGAAGGAATCTCCACTTCCAAGGGTAAAATGGCTTCCACACCATACACCAAGGAATAAGGTGTTGCGCCAGTAGGTGTGCGGATAGAAGTGCGATAAGCCCATAATGCTGGATTCAACTGTACATGCCAATCTCAACCAGCATCATTGACAACCTTTTTCAGGATCTTGATAATGGTTTTATTTGATGCTTCGGCTTGACCATTACCCTGTGGATAATAGGGACTTGAGAAATGGTGTTGAATGTGAAACTTTTCACAGAGTTCCTTGACATCTTTGTTCTTGAATGGACGGCCATTATCTATGACTATGGCAAGGGGAACCCCATATCTGCATATGATATAATTCAATAGGAATTTTGAAATTTTCACACCAGTGATATAGGTCATAGGAATAGCCTCGATCCATTTTGTAAAGTACTCTGTGGTTGTAATGATAAACTTGTGTCCATTTGCCGATGTCGGGTGAATCTTGCCAATAAGATCCAATTCCCATTAAGAAAAAGGCCACAGAGATATGACAGAATGAAGTTCTTGGGCTGGTGCATGAATGTAATTTCCATGGATTTGGCATTTGTAGCACTTCTTAAGAAAATCATAAACATATTTTTCCAGAGTGGGCCAATAATACCCAGCACGAACCAACTTTTTGGCTAAGCTCAGACCATTGAAATGGCCCACACATATACCATCATGAACCTCGCATAAAGCCATTTGTGCTTCATCAGAATCCAAACACCTGAGGAGGGTATGGTCAAAGGAACAACGGTAAAGGGTGTTGGCAATGATGACATATTTGGCTGTCTGTCGGATGAAGGCTCGGCATTGGTTAGAAGAAAGATTAAGTGGTAAGGTTTGGGATTTCAAATATTGATAGATGTCATTGTACCACGGGGAATTAGGACCAACAAGAACACACATCACATCTGTTGTCGGAATTTCAAAAGAAGGGACAAACAACTATTTGACCAAAAATTCACATTTGTCCATATTGTGGGGCAGATTTATCATGGAAGCAATAGTGACCATTGCATCTGCCAACTTGTTTTGAATTTTGGGAACTTGACTGAAATGGATAGTCGTAAATTTTGTCTTGAAGAAATCTACCATGTGCTTGTAAGGAATAAGCTTTTCATCTTTCATTTTGTAGTCATCGTTCACCTGACGGATGACTAACTGAGAATCTCCATAGACTTTCAAATGTGTGATATTCCAGTGGACCGCTACTCGGAGTCCTGTGACCAAAGCTTCATATTTGGCAATGTTATTGGTACAATGTAAAGTTATTCTCTAAGATTTATGAATAGCATCACCTTGAGGGGTGACAAACAATATACCTGCTCCGAACTCGAACTTGGTATGAGATCCATCAAAATATAACTTCCATTCATTAGAAGACGTGAGAGCAAAGACTAATTCATCCGAAAAATCTATCAACATGGGATGATCATCATAAATAGGAGCCTCTGCAAGTTGATCCGCTATGACTTGTCCTTTCATCGCCTTTCACTCCATGTACTCAATATCAAACTCACTGAGGATCATAACCCACTTTGCTAGGTGACCTGTCAAAGCTTCCCTACTAAGCAAGTACTTCAAGGGATCAATTTTTGCAACTAACAATGTCTGATGATTTAACATATAGTGTTGAAGCTTTTGTGTTGCAAAGACCACTGCTAAGCATGCCCATTCAATAGTGGAATAATTCAACTCATAGCCTACTAGTGTCCGGCTGATATAATAAATAGCCCATTCTTTTCCTTTCTCATCCTGTTGGGCTAAGAGAACTCCCAGTGCCGTTTCAGTTGCAGAAATATACAATATGAATGGCTTTCCATCTATAGGAGGCATCAAAATAGGTGGCGACAACAGATAATCCTTGAGAGTTTGAAATGTTGATTGACATTGCTCAATCCATTTAAAAGTGACACCTTTATGCAATAAATGCTAGAAAGGATGACATTTGTTTGCCAATTGAGCTATAAACCGGTGAATTGACTGTAGCTTTCCTTGTAGACTTCTTAGTTGACGGATATTTGATGGAGGAGGCATATCCATTATTGCTTAAACCTTAGCAGGGTCGACTTCGATGCCTCTGTGAGAAACAATGTACCCTAGTAATTTTTCGGCTGTGACACCAAAGACACACTTCTTGGGGTTGAGTCTGAGCTTGTAGGTCTCCATTCGGTCAAAGATTGGGCCTAGGATGGCTAGATGACTATCTCTAGTAACGGATTTGCATAATAAGTCATCAACATAGTCCTCCATCAAAGTATGCATAAAATCATGGAAAATTGTCATCATAGCTCTTTGATATGTTGCGCTAGCATTTTTAAGACCAAAGGGCATCACATTCCAACAGTAGGTACCCCAAGCACATGTGAATGTTGTCTTATGTTGATCTTCAAGAGCAATGCAAATTTGGTTATAGCTGGAGAAACCATCCATCAATGAGAGCATCTCATATCCAGCAGTCATGTCAACTATGATGTCTATATTTGGCAGTGGAAAATCATCTTTAGGGAATGCTTTATTGAGATCCCTAAAATCCGTATAGATTCTGATGCCCCCAGTTACTTTGCTAACTGGTACCAAATTTGAAATCCAGTCTGCATAATCAATGGGTTTGATAAGGCCCACGTCTAGTAATTTTTTTAGTTCTACCTTGACCAAGAGAGCCACCTAGGGATGCATCTTTCTGAGTTTTTGTTTGATAGGCTTGGCATCTGCTTTTAATGGCAAGTGATGAAGGACTAATTTTGGATCAAGGCCAAGCATATCTGCATAGGACCATGCAAAACTGATCTTTTTCTCAAGAAATAAATTTACAAAATCTATCTTTTCCTATTTTGATAGAGAAGCAACGAAATGAATGACCTTAGGGTTGTCAGGTGTACCCAAATTTATCTCTTCGGTCATTTCCACAAGCAATGTGGATTTATCTTGACTTGACGAGGGTACGTCCAATCTTCCACCTTTGGGCACCTCAGAGAGGTTTTCACCCATAGGTACGTCTTTTATTTTTACTTTTTCATAATCAGAGAGTGCCTTACGGTTTTCACTCAAAGACCTATCTTTTCGATTTTGTACTTTTTCTTTTCTTTTTTCATTTTTATGACTAGAAGATGGAGTTGACTCCCCAAAATATGTTGTAGAATCTAAATCAATAGCAAATCCTGCCTTATGATCACCTTGTGGTATGCCTTCTCGGAGTCCCAAAAATTCAGCAATTGCTTCGTCATTTTGAAAACAATCTAATGTAAGTGGTTCTTGTTGGTCATGTTGGATAAGCTGTGGACAGACAAGGGGCATTTCATCATCGGTTTGAAAGAGAGAAAGGGCTGAGATGGTAAAGATGTAAACATCCATGGTATCACTGTCTGAACTGCTCGTATCTGATTCGGAGCTTGGGTCCCAGAATGACTCTATCCAAGCATTAGGACATGTTTTAGGAGGGGGAGTTATTTCATGTTTTTCTTCCATGGGCAAATCATCAGGGTCAAGGAAAACATTGTCAAGGGCATAGGAACTAGAGGAAAAGGAACTCCACTCCCATTCATTGGAATCAGTTTTGGGTCGGGTATCCTCAGGTGTTGTTTCATCATCAGAGTCACACCCCTTTCCACACGTGGTCACTTTGGTAGACGAGGGTCCAATTCGCAATGGTACAAAACCTAACCCTAAAGTTGGAGGTCGCATCTTAGGTATAATAGGTTCTAGCCTTCCTTTTTTGTCAGGGCCCAAGCCACTGCAGCCATCATATCCTTTCTTCTACAGCATAGTAAATCTTTTGTCGTATCACTCCATCGGCAACCTGATAGGTGGTGTCTCAGTTGGATCCTTATAAAGCCAATCTATGACATCATCATCCAAAGTTTCTTTGTCAAGTTCACCCCATCTTGTAAATGTAGTGGGGGGTTGATATTGAATAACTACCTTAGGTTCCTTTTGCAACAAATGTGGTTTGCCATATGATTTTGGAGATATTGGTAAATTCCCAATGAGGAATGTTTGAGCCATTGAATACTCTCCACATCCTTGGTCCTATATCTTCAATTTTCCTTTGATAGCATCTAACAATTCATTAGGATCCACATAACTATGAGAGTGGGCCTCTCTATTGACTGGGACTTGTTGCTGCGGGGAATCCTTTAGGTTAGCACAAAATTGAAATGGATTAGGATCTCCTGGAATTGTTATCTCAGTCTCATTGTAAGGATATTTTAAACATTGATGATAAGTGGATGGAACTGCTTTCATTGCGTGAATCCACGGACAGCCAAGAATCATATTATAGGGGACATCAAGGTCTAGGACCTATAGGAAAGTGTTTTCTGTCACTGGACCAACTCTGATAGGTAATGAAATGATCCCTTTAGATGGGCACTCAGCATCATCATATGCTTTGATTGTAATTCTTTTGGAAGAATCAATGTCATTTTCTATACAACCAAGGCCAATGACTACCCTCAGGGTACAAATGTTAAGACTCGCCCTGCCATCTGTCAAGACTCGTCGGATTTTGCAATTATGGACAAAGACTTCAAGATTTAATGGATCATTATGAGGGAGCTTATCAGGAGAAATATCGTTATCAGAAAAGGTGACATGTTGGGAGATGGCTAAATGTCCAATTCAGGCTTGAAACTAGTCAACATCAATGTCTGTTGGGACAGTGGACTCAATTAAAGCTTTATCTAGGACTGTGTGATGCATGGGGGACATTTTCAACAACTCAAGGATTGATATTTGTGCAGGTGTCTTTCCCAGATGATCTAGGAGATTATACTGACTCGCAGGAATTGATTTGGGAGGAGTTGCAGGAGCTCCTTTCAGGACTATTTTAGATCGACAAGTGGTGACCGCACAAGAAGGATCTTGTCCCTTTATTCTTATGGTGGAAACATACTCATTTGAAGCTCAAAAACAATTGATGACATTGTTATAACCAGTATTCGCATTATTTGTTGTTTGGGTAGAGTTCGAAGAAGATGCTTTACCGTTGTCATGATCAAGCAAAGGAGTTTTGAAAATTGTATGATCAGTGTTAGAGGTCGCGTTGGGTGGGTCTACCTCAATTACTCCTTGATCTAACAAATCTTGAATCATATGTTTCAATTGAAAACATGATGCAGTTTTATGTCCTTTTGACTGATGGTATTCACAATATGCATTATCATTCCACCAATGTGGCTTTACCAATGGTTTTGCCTTGATATCTGGTAACTTGATAAATTTTGCTTGTATTAATTGTTTCATTACTGACTCAATGGGCTCTCTCAATGGCGTAAACTGTCAAGGAGGCCCATCCCTTGATCAGAAAGGTTTTCATTGCTGGTTTTGTTGCTGACCTTGTTGTTGATTATATTGTTGAGTTTATTGTTGAGTATGTTGTTGGTATTGCGGTTGTTGAGTAACATTGCTTGCTGGTGTTTGATTTTGTTCCATAGTTGACATATTAGGAGCACTCAATTTCTTGATTGTGAATGGGGGTTGATTTGCATTCACCGCTCTTGTGTCAACAACTCCATCATTAGTGACATTCTTGTTTTTGTACCATAATCTATTTATGTCCCCTGAATTGTTTGTGTTTTCACTGTCTTTGTTGAGCTTAATGATTCCCTTAGCTACAAGAGCGGTTTCAATGTTCATCCCTTTCTTAATGAGTTTCTCAATGGTACTGGGACTTTTCAATTTGAGTTCATACATCATTTCTGGGACCAGATTTTGAATAAATAAGTTCACTTGTTGTTCTTCAGGTATATCTAGGGAAGAATGACTATACAAGCTTCGCCATCATTGCAAGAACGTCACTAATGGTTCGACTTGCTTTTGCTTGGTGTTGCATAAATCTGGCATGGTCACGTCACTATCAATGTTGAATGCGAAGTGAGATATAAACTTTTGAGCCAATTATGACCAAGTCTTTATATTCCCTGGCAAATGCGAGTACCAATCCATGGCTTGTCCCATGAGACTTCGTGCAAATAAGCACATTAAATATGTTTCCTCATAACTCACTTCAGTACATGCTATGAAAAATGCTCGGATATGATCTTTTGGATTGCCATTCCCTTTATATTTCTCAAAATTAGGTGCCTCAAAATGCTTAGGGAAGGGAGGCATGTACAAGCTCTTGTCAAATGGATTAGGACATAAATCTTGATCTGTATACAACTTCTTTGTTCCTTTGGTTTCCAATGCGTCGACTTGTCATTGCAACTTCTCAAGTTGTTGTGCAATTGCGTTAGGTAGTGAAGATTTTGGAAGTTCATCATTTACTCTAGGGTGTATGCTTTGTCGATACATCCTGTTTCCCATCGGTTGTTGATGCTCTGAAATTGCCTTCTTTTGTGTCTCCGGCATATAATGTTCTTGGTACACCTCTTGTTGTGGTGGTTGTGCCATGCCTTGATTTTGACCTTGTTGATGTGCTTCTTGTGGTGGAATCATCATTTGTAGCCTAGGTTGATATTGCAATTGAGGGTGTTGTTGATATTGCACAGACGTCAATTATGGTTGTGAAGTATGATAACTTGTTTGTCGTGGAACATATTGAGGCAAATGTTGTTGTTGATGCTGACAAATTGGAATTTGCTGACTTTGTGCCAATTGTTGTTGTCATCTCGGTGTAAATCCCATCATTTGCAAAAAACTTTGTTTGGGAGGTTTTTGTTGTTTCTCCTTTAGATGGGGTATGGCACTTACATTGACTTGTGTCGTTTGTCCAATCCACTGTGGTGCAAGTTTGAATTAACTTGCAATGGTGAGGAAGGCACTGCATCTTGTTGTTGTTGTGCACTGTTTGTTTGCACATTCGATTGTGCCTTTTACGTATTACTCAATTGTTGTAACATTTGTTGTTGGTGCAAACCACTATTTGTGGCTCTTTGTGTTGCCATTATTGAAGGATCTGTCACAATAGTTTGCATAACAGGTACTTGAGTATGTGGCAAATATATTGAACTTAATGGGACATAGGAACTTTGTTGCATTGTGGAATTGTTTTGGACATTGGTGAGATCAGGCATTACAGTTGTAAAGCTTTCTTGCATCTTAGATTTTGATCCAATTTTATGCATGTGAGGAACCACTTCTTGTTGAGGGATAGCTGTCAATATTTGTGTGGCCCTCATTTGATCTTGTGTTACAGGTGTTGTATTAAATAACGGATTATTTATTGTTTCAAATGGTGACTTTTGAGGAATAGTCACTGTCAATGCTTTTGAAGCATGTTTACTCATCAAGGTAGGTTGAGTTTCTTGTTGCACATTTTCCTCATTTGGATGTGGAGAGAAACTTAATAGCTCACTGCCTTGTTGTTTTTGCACATTTATTTGCTCACTTGAGGAGGTCACATTACTCATCATGTCAAGATATTTTTGTGGGAACATCTTAAAGACCTTGTTCAAGAATTTATCCATCTTTTTTGTCATCTTAGAATCTTTAAGGAACATATCAACATCATCGGAAGCATCGGAATATGATGAAGAATCTGGTAAAACATTTGGATTTGTCTCCTGTTGAATGCCTTGATCTGAACCAAATCCTTGTGAAAGAGTTTGTTCCTCATATAATGTTTGAGTTTGAATGTCATATTGCAGGTTTGGTTGATTCCAATCGAAAGGTGCATTTCCTCTTGGTGTTGGTGGAACACTCCCATGTCCTGGTTTCATGGGTACAAATACTGGTTCATATAATGGAAGTGGTCCAAGTTGAACCATTCCATATGGTGGTAATGATGTGTTTGACGAACCTTCAATTTGTACTATTTGACTAGTTTGAAACTGTGAATTTGATATGTTGTCAATAGGTTGATACGTTGGTTCGCCCATCTTCTTAGATTTTGACCTTGTTTCAACAGGCATGTCACTAATGCAAATGCAATATTTTTTGGAATTTTTCAAGGATAATATATGATATGCAACTAAATGCAAACTAAATAGATGAAAATACAATCTATGGCAAGAATGCAACCTATGTTTTTGGTTGTTTTTCAAGATTTTGACAAACTTTTTGGAATGCAAATCTAAAAAGAGACCCTTAGGAAATTGAAATGATGTCTAGACCTCAAAGGACAAAATGACAATGTCTCCCCTATATGCTTGGATACTAAGCTAGGTTTGACCAAATGACAATGATGACAAAAATACAAAAGTTTGATAAGGTCTAGACTTCCTAACAATAACTTTAGAGTTTATCAAAGATTTGCAATTACTCAAGTATGACAAAACCTAGTTTTGACACTATATGCAAAGGGACAATTACTATGCAAATGACCCTAATATGATATGATAATGACCTAAGCTTAATGAAGAGACCTAGGGTATGCAAATGTGACCTAATGTTATGAGGACAAAGATGCAAATGCAAATGTATGACAATGTCAACCTAAGGTTGAATTTATGAAATGGTATTGCTCTAATGCAAGAGGACACATGCAAATGGATGACCCTTATTGATATGCAAAGGAGTATGACCTAGGTGAAACTTAACCTTGGTAATTGACAATGAATTTGCAAAATGCAAACCTAGGATGAACCTAAATCTAAGTGACATGAATGTTGAGACAAGATTTTGAAAAATGTTTGACAACCATGTTTGAAGGTGTTTTGAACTTTATTGAATGAAATACTCTTGTGTTTAACCTTGTTTTGAATCAATTTGTCTTGTTTTTGGAAATGAGATACAACTCAACTTTTGACAAATAAAGAAGACAAGATATTTTAACTTAGACTCAAGACAATCATGCTCATTCACACATTTCTTATGGTAGGTAAGGATAGTAGGTACTTGAGAGGTAAACTCGTTATGAGATTCAAGGAGAATACATAGATTCTTGACCCCACGGGCTCCCCTCCACGGCACTCACTTCTCAGGGCAGCCAAGCATCAGTCCCCATGGAAATCTCCCCATGGCGAACTTAGTATCTCTTCCAAGTATCCGAACGCCTCCTTCTCAAGCAACTAGAAGGATTTTTGGCCTCTAAATACAAGGTGTTTAATAAGGATTTCTGTTAAGCGCTACTCCTTGGTGTCACACAAGCGTGATTGAGACATAAGCCCACCAAGATACCAAAAAAATGTAGTCACACAAGCATGATTTAGACCGTGAGGCCCTACTTAGATGTTGATATGAGAAAGAGTCCAAGGATCATCACTTCCCAAGTAACTACAATTCCCACGTAACCCTTCCTTCAAAGCTTTCGCCCATCAGGTATTTATTTATAGTGAGTTAGAATGCCAAGGTACTCTGGCTATGCTCACTTGGGTCATTCCCTTCTCATGATTGTCACTTGCTTGCAAAAGAAAGCAAATGGTCGGGAAGGCAAGCCCTCTAAAGGTAACACACAATCCAAAACATGAGAATGGTATCGAAGATCTGGATTTCTGATCACCCTAAGAAGGATGAGAGCATACTCTCCTACTCCGATGTCAAACTCGACAAACAAAGTGAACACATGTTCATTCCATCCTACTTAGCAAACATACTAGGTGCCTAATTATAAATTACAAACACAAAGTTTGCTTGGAATATAAGGCAACCTGCAAAATCACTAAGTTAGAAGTTTGATCTATTTTGGTCTTTGACTAGCGAACCTGCATAAGATTTGTTAGTAGTTTCATTCTTAGTCTTCATCACACATAATGCCAAGGTGCTGCACAGAGAATCAGTACCAAAGAAAACCAGAATACAAGAACAAAATGCAAAGCAAAGTAATTTGCAAGTAAAAACACTGATTTTCACCTTTGTTTCTGTCCTTAAACAGGTGCAGAATGTCTTGACATAGGCGCAGAATGCCTTGACATAGGCACAGATCCCTTTGACATA
Source organism: Cryptomeria japonica (assembly GCF_030272615.1). Lineage (NCBI taxonomy): Eukaryota > Viridiplantae > Streptophyta > Pinopsida > Cupressales > Cupressaceae > Cryptomeria > Cryptomeria japonica. The sequence goes on from NC_081405.1 coordinate 284,839,191, forward strand.
GGTGCAAAATGCCTTGACATAGGCACAGATCCCTTGACACAGGCACAGATCCCTTTGACACAGGCGCAGAAGTGCCCAGAAAGACCTGAGTTGCCCTGTTTCTTGGGTTTTTACTTGCGAATCAACTCAAAAGCCACTCAAAACAAGGTTAAATGGTAGCTTCATGTCGGGTTCACCAAAAAATGTAGATAGGAATTTGGAAATCATCAAAGCAACATAAACATTAGCCTAGCTCAATCACAAAACTAGATTGCAATGATAACAAAACCTACAAACATTCAATAAAGATACATGAAAAACAAGACATTCAATTCAAATGCAAACCATCGCAAGTCTAAATGTCTTCTCTAGAATTCTCCATTGTCCTTCTTTCTTCTTCAAATTGCTTTGTTTTGTGGATCTCACCAATAAGTGCATAAGCATGAGATGAAAGCAAGATTGACAAGACAACATAAGAATACTAGAAGCATGATTGATTGATCAATCGGGGGGGCATGATTGAAGAAATTCATCCAATTTATAGATAAATTGGAGAAAAGACAAGATTAGCATGAATTTGATTTGAATGGAAATTCAAACCAAGAATAGAAAAATTATGACAAGTGTATGACAAATTGCTATGCAAAGAGTTATGACAATTTATGACAATTTATGACAAATTGCTATGCAAGAAATTATGACAAGAATTTGAAATAGAAATAGACATTTAGGAATTTAGGAGAAATTAGAAAATTAGGTTAGAAATGATGACTTGGAAATTAGGAAATTGAGGAAAATTAGGTAAATTAATTAATAATTTTTCATTCATTAATTAATTTACAAAAATAAGACGAATTAATTAGCCAATTAAATAAATATTTAATTGTGATAAGAAGACTTAGGATAAATAAATAAATTATTTAACCTAAAGGAAAAATGGAGAGAAAATGACAATCAAGATTAAATGAATAAATTATAAAACCTTAGAAGATGAATTAGAAATGCAAGGACGACAATTAGGTCTTGATGTAGGATCGATTTGATCATGATTCTGACTTGATAAAAGACCAATGCTGATAAATGATTTGATTGATAAATGTGCCAATTGATGAGGAACAATAACTGATTGATCCAAATTGACATGATTAAGAAGGACGACGATCGATGACAAATTGATCGCAAAATGACAAGGTTGAAAATGACAACAATCGATGACAAATCGATCGCAAAACGACAAGATTAAAAATTACCACAATCGATGACAAATCGATCACAAAAGGACAATATTGAAAAGAGGACAAAACCCTAATTCTATCATCGATTAGGATTGACGATGTCCAAAATGAAATCGAATTGACAATGTCAAAATATGCTAAATGAGCATGCACATTGATGCGACAGGATAAGATCGACCAAAATCATGACTGAAGATTGTTATCGACAAGACCAAATTTGAAAGTGAGACAAATGAAGAATGCAGAAGAAGGACTCGATGCTCGCAAATGATAAAGACCAAGTGCACGACATAGAAGAAATGTTAATGCGATGCAAAAACCCTAAAATAAGGCAATGCACAAATGTTAAAGTATGACTCCGCAAGCGTTGACCATTTTTAGATGTCTATAGATACAATTATAATATATTAATAGTTCAACTGTTCAAGAATCTGATAAGTGCATAGATGAATCACATTTTGAATTTACTTTCTGATATCATTATGAATATAATATCAATATCATTTGCTATTTGAGATCTTCACATAATTGTCTTTGTGTTGAATTTATGTTTTCACTATGAATTGAATGGTCAAGGGTTTTTCAATTTATGTGTCTGCAAGGTAGATTATGGAATACAGTTCTTATGATTAAATTATTTGTATGAATCATTTTTTTAAATACAAATATGATGATTATATCATTTGTATGAATCTGGGTTGTTTATGTAATGACATATTCATTCCTATTTATCTGCAAATCAATCTTATTGATGTTTATTATTAGTTTGGTTTTGAATTGTAAGTGACTCTATGCCCTAGGATAAGGCATTGGTCTGTTGTCTTGACTCTTGATGTTGTCTTGGTGAAGTGACCTTCCAATTATAATAGTTGATTCATTGTGGGTGAATATGTTTTCTTGTTTGCCTTTGATTATGAAAGTGTGATTTGTCTATAACATCTATCATGGAATTGGATCCTCAAAAGATATTCCCTTTAATTGAATTGCATGCATGTTTTACTAATTATGTTGTATTCCTATCTATTGTGGTGTTTGATACTTTCATTCTTAATACTCTTATGATTTAATATGCTATGGATGTTTATGTAATATATATGGAGGTGTTCTATGACTATCATGTACATGTTTTCCCTTCTCCATAATTATAAAGTTGGTATTTCCTCACACCTATAATCAACATGTATCTCAAACTTTGTATCCGTGCCATTATATGTGTATATATGAATATAAATTATATTAATATATATATATACATATATATATATTCCGCTGTGAACATTAAATATTTCCTGTATCTTATCCATCAGTATGTTTGGCAAGTTTTATGGGACCTCAAAACCCTCTTCCATTAAGTAATCTGCCCACCAATTGATTCAGGTGACCAGACTAACATAAATTCTGGATTCGTCAGCATAATAGGAAGCATTAAATGAAAAATTACATACACCATAACAATGAAAAAACTCACGATTCTGATCATTTGAAAGAGATAGCACTATACATTGGAGAGAAATAGATCAGAATTAAATTTCTATTAAATAAAATTACTACTTCCATCACAAAATAAATTTATATATAACTCCTTCAAGATCCTGCACAAAGCTTGACACTAAATGTTTTTCATCTGCTCTGTAAATGACTATACAACTTGGTCCCTTCAGTGCCTTCACCTAGAGTCTAGAATCACTACTGGAACCAGAAAAGGAACCCCAAAGGCACCAAAATTTTGGAACCCTCAAGAAACCCTCCAAAAGGAACCCTTCTAATGGCCTTGATTTCCCTTTTTATAGAAGAAAAGGGAGCAACAAGCTTCAGGCCAATAGACATATGTCAACAGAACATTTACTCTCAGCAATTAGGCCTAAAAGGCCATATGCAAAATTATCTTACAAAAACACTTTATCCATGCACTGACCGTGAATCAAAAATTTCAGAAGCAAAACTGCTTGAGCCATGCCATTATCACCTTGATGCCTTCAGATGGAATGTGAGATGTTGCATTCTGTCCAACAGATCGTTTCCCTTCTCAGAAGGGATACTAGGACCTGGTAAGAAGTAAAGTCACCCCTAAAACTTAAAATAGATGAGGAGCTTCAACCTTCATGCCCAGGAATAGAGAAAGTGGAAAGAGGAGCTTGAGCCTTCATGCCCAAGATCAGGTAAAGTGGAAACAGGAGCTTTAGGGTAAACGTAATACGTTGGGGAGGGGTCATAGCTTCCATGTCATCACAAAGATGACTGGCTGCCACTCCCCACCCAAACAAATCCTTCTTTCATTCCTTTATGAGCTCCTTCTTCAAACCCCTGCCATCCTATGGCAGAGTAGAAGCAGAGGATGTGCCATGTGTGGCCTTTCTTGATAAGAAAAGGCTTTAATACCCCCTCTTGCAATCCTTCTCACTTTCACAACCCCTATGACAATAAACAAACTCACACATGAGAAAACAAAAAAACACCCATCCGGTATCACAAAGAACACAACAACTCCATGCATGATCCTACTCAAACATCATCTTCCTTTCTGAGAAAAAAACCACTCTCAAAAAATGAAAAAAAGGTTTCTTTTCTCTTCCACCAATTAAGTTACCACTCCATTTTATTTATAACTTTTTAACACTTCATCTAGTGATGCTCATTCACATGAAAAATCATCATTTTGGTGCTTTTCAACATGACTCTAGACTCTAGAAGTCATGTGATGGGAATGGGTATGGGATAGACTAGCCTAGTCTATGCTCTTTGATCCTCTACTTGGATCACCAGGTGTTCCAACCACACCCTAGGGTCTCTAGGACTTCCCTTGCTTATGCAATCCCCTGACCTTGCCTAATCCACCCACCAACAACCTGTGATACTTCTCCTAAGGTCTCACCTACTCATAAGCTTCAAAAACCCTCACATAAGCTAATAAGGGTTTAGCTCTTCCTACACCTTCTTAAGTCCTAGCAAGGATAGGACAGGTCTTTGACATAGTTATCCATCCATTCATGTGCCCCTAAGAGGTTTTGACCTTCCTATTTGTTACCGATCTCACTATTTTGCTTCTTTCCTACAAAATAGGGCTACAAGGAATGTGCCTAATTAGGCCTCCATTCCGGACTTTTAGGGCTCCCTCTTGCAAACGATGCCCAAACTTGGGAAACTTCCCAAAGGGATTGCTATTAATTTGGAAAAGGCTCAAATATTTTCCTATTTTTGGGTCTCCAAGTGTCCGTACACTGCCCTAGGTGAATTTAGGGGTTTTTGAGGGGTTTTATGAGGGTTTTTAGGCCTGCCAGGGTCACAGTGATGGTTTGTTGTCTTCACCACCTTTTCTAGATTGGTGGAAGCTCCTCCTTCTCACCAATAGTTCTCCACACACCCCTCCACAACTCCTCCAAATTTTGCCTCCTTCCTTGTCCTTCCTTGCTCTCACGAACCTTTGCAACCTCAACCCTTCCTAGCCAGGCACAATCCAGTCTCGCCTAGGAGTGGGTCTTTGAAAGGCTTCCCTACATCTTCAAGGGCCCTGCTTCCTCTGAGGTACTATATAGGGTCTACACTCCTATTCCCTATGGTTTCATGGTGTTTCCACAATGGGGATAGGAGTTGTCAACCCATTTACACAAAATAGTCCAAAACTAGACAATAAAGAAGAAATTTGCAAAGTATTTACAAACACACCAAAACTTGCATAATAAACCTAACCTAAATGCTCAAAATGAAAGTATAAACACAATAAAAGACTCTCAACATATTTTAGTCTACAAAACAATCCATTGTCAATCTTTTAATGCTCCATTTGTGCCGACTGGCAACAAAAAACACAGTCACAGTCAAGGTCTTTTCCCTTTAGCCATACAATTTGACATCCAACCCCTCATTTTAGGGTTTGCAACAATATATAATGTCTTTGCCTTAGTTTGTGTGCCAAGGTTAGGGTTCTCCATGCCAAGCTAAGGTTATTACCTATTAGGTGGAAAAGTTGTCATGCAACTTTTTGCAACTTTTGAGCAGCTTTTGCAATGTTGCTTTTCTTGACTTTTAGGCCTACATGGGGCTATCCTATGGACACAACCATACTAAAAGGACCCCAAAATCATCAATGGGCACACATACCCTCTACTCCAAAAGAAAACTCAACCTAGACTTGTGAACCTAGGACCTAAACTAGGACCTAAACAAGACCAATGAGCTCTTGGCTCTTATTACAATTACATGGCTTCTTAAAGAAGAAAAATCCCAACAAAATACAATTGGAGGAAGACCTTATAAGGGTGCTCCTACACCATCATGCCTATCAAATCCACTACATCCTGCTAAGGGTCATCTTATGCGAACAATTTTGTTCTGATTTTATTCCTCCTTGATTGTACAAATTCTTCTTTAGAATCCCTGACAACAAGCAACCTCTGATTTCTCAGAGAAATATGTGATCTCCCATCTCTAACTCAAAAGCTATCCAATCCTTTTATGCCTCTGAAACCATCATCCTTGCTTGTCTAATCAACCTTGATTCAGGAGAAACCTTCAAACTAGTCCCTCAAGAATGAGTCGGTATCCAAGTCTTAAAAATTCCTTTTACATATTAGCTTGCCACCACAGTTGTCACTAGCTCTCATGTTTGTTTAATGTTAGCATTTTTAGGTCGCGAGATAGTGACCAGATAGTTTATGGTTAAGATGAATGGTTATCACCAGCTCACGAGGTAAAATGTTTGAAGGTCATCAAGCTGTGAGCTCACAGTAAGTTGGTTTGGGTTTACATCGTGAGGTCTCTAGCTTTTTGGGTGTTAGAGTTTTATGTTACCGAGCTGGAGATTATTAATGAAATTGCTTTGGTTGTGAGGTCTTGAGTTGGTTTGATGTCATATATTATAGCTACAAAATTTAGCGAGTAACTCCTTTCATACAGTTGTCGCTATCTCTCATGTTTGTTTAATGTTAGCATTTTTAGGTCATGAGCTAGCGACTAGACAATTTGTGGTTAAGTTTTATGGTTATCGCCACCTCATGAAGTTAAATGTCTGAAGACCTGATCAAGCCGCAAGCTTGCGAGTGAAGTGATAGTAGTTAAGAGATAAATAGTTTTATGTTGGTGAGTACACAACAAGGGTTAAAGTTACCACTATCTCCAAGTCGCTACGGTGACGAGGACATAACATTTTGTGGTCGATAATTGGTGAGTGGCGGTTTAGTTTCCCTCAGCCGCTAGATCTTGAGGTTATGAAGGCTTAGCATTTTCAGCTTATGAGTTGGAGATAGAGTCATAAGGGCTTGTCGCTAGGTCGCAAGATTTTCTAATGGGTAGTATTTTACGCAAAGAGTTGACGACTATGTACCACATGTTTTAATGACTTGACAAGGACTGTTGAGGTGCCAATATATTTTTTTTACATTTTGGAAAAAGGTTGAAATCACCAATATATTTTTTTTATGGTTTGAAAATATCTTGAAATCACCAATATTTTTTTTTTATGGTTTGAAAATAGGTTGAAATCGCCAATAAATTTTTTTAATGGTTTGAAAATAGGTTGAAATCACCAATATTTTTTTTTATGGTTTGAAAATAGGTTGAAATCGCCAATGCAAATATTTTTTCTGGTTTTAAAATCATTACATTTCGCCCATGCAAATATTTTTTTGGTTTTAAAAACATTACAATTCGCCTGGATTTTTCACAAACTTTGAGCGATCATGAATGATTTGCCAATGGAGATTACTATTTTTTCTCTATAAACTACAAAATTTTGCTACTAAAATAAAAAATTTCCTCTACAATCATACACCTTTCGCCATGTTTTTACACCTTGTCCAAGGGGGGGGTTTCTTAAAGTTTTCCCTAGTCCTGGACTGGCCTAGGTGATTTGATGATGTGATGGCAAGTTGGATGTGCTATGCCATGCCTCTGGAAGGCCCGCTTTCCATATTGGAGGATCAATGTCAAATTGACTGGTTTGGTTTGTGAGATTTGCCAGTGTGAAAGATGATCGACGACCGGGTTTTAAATTTTTTTCAAATACATGTTAGAGTCATTTCTTTACTCGCGTGAATAGTTATGGCAGATATGACAATGACTCACAATTAAATATTTTTCTCAATTGTTTTGAATCACCAAAGTATTTAGAAGAGATCAAAGAGTGTTTTCGGAGCTGAGGGATATTTTGATGACTTCTCATAGTACAAAATTAGGATTTTCTGGTGTAATCAAAGTAGTAAGTTCATCTGATCTTTTTCTTCTATTTTGAAGAAATTGATGCTGTCAATTGTGCAAAAAATTGTAGGAAAAGAGTTTTAATTGTTCTAGGGTTAGAAGCTAAATAGACAAAGGTAAAATTTTCTTGAATTAATATTGCAATTTAAATTTTGTGTTAGCCCTAGTCTTTTCCTTCCCAATTCGAAGCTATAGTAGAAAACTCTAGTTCAAAAGATGGCACCCCATAGAAATCACTCAAGATAGATAGAATACCTGAAGAGAAATCTTTATGATGATTTCTTAGACCAATTAAAGCCTTCAACGAATGATAGGTATTAGGGGCAAAGATTAGTTCCTGGGAAAACCCTAGGTGAAGGGTTAACTGATCAAGCATGTTACTTAATAGATTCTAAAGTACCAATGATCATGCTAGAGATGTTCAAATTATGGTATGGACAGAGAAATCTACATTCTCCACTTTTAAATGCCCGGCAATATGATTTGGGAAAAGTGGTAGTGCCAAATGTGTTCATGGATGTAGACCTTCTTAAGGCTGTTGCAGATAGATATGACCTTGTTTTGAGGGTTGTGAGAGGACATGAGGGAGAAGTTTTGTTATCAATGAGGGAGAGAATATTTTCAAGAGATCTTTGACTTGTATGAACCCTCTGCTACTCTGATATAGATAAATTTTGATGAGATAAAAGCAGACTATTATAGAATGAAGGGTTTCATCAGGAATAACATTATTCTAGCTCATCTGGCAAAAGAAGAAATGACAACATACCACATTGGTTCTAGTTCACAAGAGCCTTTTCCCATTGGTTCCTTTGCTCCCTATCTTCAAGCTACCATTTTCTCTTTGTGTCATATATTAGGTTTTCATCCTATTATGGTTATGCCACCTGACTATATGCATATGGCGATACAAACTCAACATCCAAAATTTATAGAAGTTTTTGATTTTGCCCTATACCTTGAAGGAAAGATTCATGCAGGGTTGCAGGATATCAAGAATGATGTTCTTGGCACTCATTTCTATTGGTATTCCCTACTCATGTACATGTTCTTGTATAGGAATGCAAATTATTTTGAAGGCACTATGAATCTAAGAATAACAATTAATAATGATGAGGTGTCAGTGCAGCTATGGAGCACAGATATGTCTTGGGATAGGCTGGAGACTAGTTTTGTAAGGTTTGACAACAATTTTGCTTCAAGGTAAGGAAAAGACTAACATTAAACCTACCGAGGATTCCAGTACAGTTGCATGATTTTATAAGGCCTAAGGAAAGGTTACCACTTCTGAGAATAGAGCATAATTGGTGGGATATCATCCCTTATCCTGTCAGTATGGTAATAAGAATTTATGGATTCCCTGGTGAGCCACATGTATTACCTTTCAATGTCCCTCTGAGATTGGTTTTTTCTGAAGCAATATGGCAAATAGGATGCATACATGATAGGGAGTTGAAGGAAGAAGGAAAGGGAACCATCTTTCCTGATTACACTGTTATCCCATATTTTGTGATTATCAAAGGCGGATATGTGCATTTTGACAAACTCTTTGTACCATATCATTTAGGAGTTAGCTCGGCCAAACACAGTGATTCTGAAGAGTTTTACAATATATTCAAGACAAGAATTAAAGGAGGTCCATTGCCTCATGATCAAAATTTCCTTGAAGACATAATAAGGAATGAATTTGATTTTATGATTCAGGATTGGAGGAAGGAGAAATGGATAGTTTTTAGAAAGCTATGGGCTATCGTACAGAGAATGGATCCAAACTATGATCCATTGAGAAATTTTGATTCATTCTCTACTAAAATGGAATTTGTGATGAATAATTTTGATGAGTTAATTCTAGCATTAAAGGAGAAGAGGGCCAAACTTGAAGAAATCCATGGCCCGCAGGTAGAAAGAATAAATGTACAAAAGCCTATGCCCATAACACCAAAAGAGGAAGCCTTAATTTATCAGATGAGAATGAGATCACCATGCCCACAGATTCCTCCACCTCAAAGAATAGATGGTTTGGAAGAGTGCATACCCACTTATGAGCCTTCTCAAAAGAGGGTGATAGAATAAACAAGAAGCAAAGAAGAAAGCAATAGTGATAGTGAAAGGTAGGTGAGGAGAAAGGGCAAGAGAATAATGAGGACAAAACCACCTCTAAGGGTACAAGTAAAACCTTTAAAGGGGTCAAGATCATTGATCTTGAATATTCAAACAAAATTCCCTCACCACCATGCATGCTCTCTTCACCTCTGAGGCAAGAGGAAGAACAAGCGATGGAACAACACATAAAAGAACAATAAGAAGAGGATGCTTTTCTAGTGACATATGGTGATATATAGATTGGTGTCCCTCATATGCCACCGGCATTAGAATTGGACCTCACTCCTTTAGATATTCAAGGAAGAGCCTCCAGAGATACAAAAAAGGAGGCATGTGATAAATTTATTTAGGATGAGGATTTTGTGAGAAGTCCAACCTTCTTGTAGTTGCTATGGAAGATGAGAATAGACAAGTATAAAAGGAGAAGTACTGAGAAAAAGACCCAAAGGATAGATAGGTCTGATCCAGAAAATAAGGAAGAGGTCAAGAATGAAATAATGGATGAATTCAAAGGAATCATTGCAGATGAAGGCATAACCATTGTAAATTAGGCCAGAGTTCTAATCCTACCAGAATGGGATATAGAAGATGCAATAGCCTTTGATGCAATTAGGAAGTCAAAAGAACAACAGTTCAGTTTAGAAGAAGAAGCAAGCTTGGCATTGAAAGGATCAGAGTTTGTGGATGATTGTGCAACCTTGGCAATATGGGCACTAGAGTAGGGGCCTAGAAGGCTTGATATCAGTGACATAAATCCCAATTTGAGGGGAAGCCTTATTGCAGAGAGAGCCTCTAATAAATCAAATGTTGATGCCTAAAAGTTAACTATTGATGTGGCCAAGTTGGCCCATGAGACTTCCAAGAGAGAGGATCTGGAAAATGAGGAACTTTTGAGGAAATGTGAAAATCCCTTCAATGATTATAATATAGCTCAGCATAGATTTGTGGAATTGCAAACCAGAGTTCATCTTCTAGAACATGGACAAATAGGAGTGTCACCTTCTATTCCTTCTACTTCATTAGAACCATCAATATCCAGGTCTCCACTTGTCACCCATGTAGATGCAGTAGTCCAATTTGATAGTGAGATTGATATCCCAAGCATATCATTGGTACCATACGTTGATGAGGAACCTACTAGATCAACTGATCCAACGAGAGCCAAACTTTTAGAAAAGATCATTGAGTTGGAGAATAAATTGAAGGAGTCAGAGGATCAGTCTGCTTCCCCGCAAAGGGAAGTAGTTAGCTTAGTACTAACTCACTTGAATGAGAAGGTTGACAGTAGGATGAATAGTGTTTATTCTTTATTTTTTAACACTATTCAAAGTTTTGATAAATATAAGGAAGTGGCAATCCCTTTGTTTACAAAATGGTTGCAAAGGGGAAATAAGCTCAGAATAATGTCTATGGATTCCAAATACCATGATCAGAGGCTGCCTGCACTCCAACCGACCTATTTGTTAGTAAAATCAATGCAAGAAGCCCAGGATGCTACTTGAGAATATAGAGAGAAAGATAAGGGAGTTAAATGTAAATTGTCTTTTGACAGAGATAGCTGATTATTTCAATAGAAATATAATTCAAATCCATTTCTCTCCAATGTATTATTCTACCATATTTTGAATGAATAAAATCAAGGATTTTCTCATTCATTGCATTGTTGTGGTGTATGTATTTTATGTTCATGCTTTGGTCTAAGGGGTCAATTAAATGCTTGTGTAGAATTGCAAAGTGGTAGGGCTATTGCAGGGATTTTGATAAGTAGCTTGGGTTGGGATTGCAAATGTGATACATTGCAAGGGAATACTATCTTAGATCTATATTTTGTTAATTAAAATTCTGTCAAAATTCATTTTATGTTGTATGAATTCATGTACCCAATGGAGCAAGGCATTGATTGTAGCTTGTAACTATCCTTAGTGTCAATTTTCTACTCAAATTCACCAGCAACTTGCTATAATTGGTTGAATATCAAAATATATTTTATTTTCATATATGTTTCTATGTGCACATAATCATCTCATGCTCCAAATGGTTGAGGATCATTGAGGAATTTGTCATTCCTGGTCATTCTCCCTTTCTGTTGAGCCTTTATATGAGATTATCTTCTTTTTTATGCATAATTTGTTAATATGGCACAAAAATCACAAATCAGCTAAGGGATTACCCTCCCATGTCTTGCAGAGCCCAAAGTATAGAAGAATTTGTAGATCCTTGTCACAGTTGGTCCAAGTCTGAAGGATATTGATAGTTGGAACTAGCTTTCCATAGGTATTTTGAGGAATAAACTTGGTCTCTACCTTGTAGCAGTGTAAACCTGTTTCAGGGCACCAACACAACCTATACATAGAAAAGAGAGGAAAATGGGTTGGGATTGGGGGTTTGCCTTTAGGTCAAGCCCCAGTTTTGGAATTAACCAATTAATAAAAGAAAGTACTTGCAAGTAAATGTAACTAAAAGACTATAATATAAATCACCTTAAGGGAGGTTGTAGATAGATTTTCTTGTGTGGAATTGAATGTTGGAATGAATCTCCTCTTCAATGGTTCAATCCTTGACTTGAATGCAATACCTAGCCTTGAAGGGAGACTTGAGAATGCTCAATGCTAGAAGAGAATACTTGAATACTCTTGAATGCTTGAATGCATGATCTCATGTATCTATCTTATTGCTTAACCCAACTTATGCAAATGAGAGGGAAAATGCAACTTTTATACTTGTCAATTAGGGTTAATGAAACTAATTTTCGTGATAGGACAACATCGGGGAAGTTTTCCTACTCACTACACAACCTTCTATGCAAACTTAGGAAAGCTCCTACCCCAAAATAGGGTAGGGATGGGGGCACCATGCCCGTATCCTACCCTTTTCCCTAGGGCAGAGTGCAAACAGGGTGGTGCAGAGGGCAAGGGAGAAGCAACTTTTGGGAGTTGAGCATTCTCTGGTCTTTGATTAGGCCAAGGGATTCAATTTCGCATGAGTGAGGACCCTAATGCGGTTGAAAATTGCTAGGGTCACAATTTTATGACACTATATTTAGCTCTCACTTTAACGGGAGTATGAGTTTACGCCAATACTGCCGATAAAGTACAAGGAAACAAGATTGAAAGGCTTTTACTACATCAAGGAGGCAAGATGTGCCAAGCCCCCAGTGGACTTAGGATCTTATGACTTTGATTGACAAAGTAAAATGGGAGATCGAGAAGGGGAGAACCATGACTGCAAGTAGAAAAGTTCCCCACACTATGAGTCATGAAAGAAAGGATACCAAAGATTACAAAGAAACAAAGCTCACTAAGTAATTCTAAGTATCAAGAAGGAAAATATGAGTGGAGTGTATTCCACCACGTTAAAGAGATCACACATGCCATATCAGAAGGGATTTCTTTAAGGTAGGATACACCCAATAGAGAGAGAAGACAGGGAGCATGTTATCACAAGGATTTAGCCCCCAATAAAGGAATAAACCCAAGGATAATGAACACAAAACATGAGGTAGTTTCGGTTTCCTCAAGGTTAGTATGATGTATGATAACTCATGTATATTATATATGTATGTGCATATAATAATCATCATTCCCCAAAAAAGGAAACTTCCTTGGAAGAAAGGGAATATAAGAGTCTTTTGAGTCAACATGAAAGAGACCAAGAAAAGATCTCAATGCGTTGCTTCTCCCCCAAGTAGACATTAAGTGGATAATAGAAGAACATGGATACACATAGAATAATGGTCACAAAAGAGAAAGAGATGAGAGAGAGAAGATATATAATGCTAATATTGCTAATTTAGCATGAAATCCGCCTCCTGATCTTGTTGATCACTATTTGGGGAAGGTGAGAAACATGCCAGAGGAGCGGCATCGAGCACTGTTGGTATTTTGGTATGGTTTTGTCATTGATGTCAACACCTACTAAACACTTATCAACTCTGGCACTTTGGAGAATCAGCAACATTCACCGGCAAGCAAAGTGACTCATGCAGAGTCACCGGTATTTGGTACACCAGCAAGATATAATGATCACCGGCACTTGGAATAGCATGGAAAACACTTGGTAATGTCGAAGACATCGTTTGGACATCTTATCTTGGAGAATTGGTTATTGGTATATTCATATTTGCATATTTACTGTTACCGGCAAATAGGTCCAGGTTATGCACCGGCAGGTTTATCTTTTCCAGATCAGCATGGCATGCTATGGAGCTAATTAATTATTGTTGTAAATGCATTAAGCCAACATGTTGAATCGGTTATTGCATCGGATATTGTATTGTTTGTAAAATGTTTTTATTGTAATATCTTGTAGAGCCGACCTACTAAAATTGGTCTTAGGTTATGGTATAAATGTAAGATCTTATTTGTAAGATCAAATGTGGAATGCGAAAAAGGATTGTGTGAAGGTATATGCGAGAATAATCATAGCTATACACATAGACATCATTTGAAGATTGAAGGAGGGTTTTTGTGAAGACAATTAGAACTACACCAGTACTGAATCCAGCATATGAAGATGCTATTTTGTGTAGTACATTCTTATTGGATTTAACCATCCAACTGTAGTTAGTGTGACTCCCATTTTGTGATTGAGTAGTGAGCTCTAGGCGCTTGGCCTTTATGCATGTGCAAACCCCATTTATGTACACTTACTATTTGCAGTAGTATCATCTGATTGTGGGTAAGGTTTCCCACTATGGTTTTTCCCCTTACAGGGTTTCCACGTACAAATATTGGTGTTATGTATTGTGGATGACTTTGTCTTTATGTTTCATGCACTAATCCTTAGCGATATAGCAATTAACCATTAAATATGTCTATCGACATATTTAACTGGTTTACCGATATTAAGCATTAAGTTGGTTAAATTGTTTTGGTTTGAATTTATTTGACAAATGATTCACACCCCCCCCCTCTCAGTTGTCTCTGGGACCTAACAATTGGTATCAGTGTCTAGTCCTCTTTTGCAGAAGTTTATCAAGTTGAGGAGATCCAATGTCTACTAACTATTTTAGGAAGGATAGTCCTAAACTTGATGGAACCCATTATGGCATATGGAAGATCAGAATGGAGACACATCTAAATTGCATTGCAAAGGACATCTAGGATGTTACAAAGAATGGTTATACTGCTCCTACTCCTGGTCAGCCTAATCCACCTACCTTGGGAAAAGATGAAGAAAATGATTGCAAAGCAAGAGAAGCACTTTTGAGCACATTATCAGATCAACAAATCATGGTAATATCAGATAGGTCTACTACTAAAGCTATTTGGGATCATTTGGAAACACTGAATGAAGGAGATTCCGCAATCAAAATTACAAAACTTGAAAGCTTCTGGGTCAGGTATGAACATCTGAAAAGGGAAGAAGATGAAAGGATTTCTGCTTTTATGGAAAGAGTAAATGAGATTGTTTTGGGTATTAAATGTTGTGGAGGAACCTTAAGTGAGGATGAAATTATTTCAAAAGTTTTAAGAGGATTTCCACTGGCATATAAAATGAAAGTTGCTGCTATAAATGAGTTAAGAACAATGCCTAATACATCAGTAACTAGGGATACATTGATTGGGAAACTTTCAACTTTTGAAATTGAAGAATTTGGTCCTGTTGCTACTATAAAGACAAATTTGGCCTTTAAAGCATCAACATCATCTGCTCCATCATTTGACAAATATGATTGGAAAGCCTTTTATGCAAGAGAACTTGAAGAAAGTGGGAAAGAGAATAAAGAACTTGAAGAACTTGAAGCACTATTTGCAAGGAAAATGCCTAAAGGTCCAGTTGGAAGTAAGTATGAAGGTAAAGTACCCTTTAAATGTTTTAACTACAATAAGATTGGTCATGTGGCTTCAAGATGCCCTGATAGACATGCTAGACTAAGAGAAGAAGCTAGAAGAACATACAAGCCTAACCCTGAATATCAAAGATATAGATTTAAGAAGAATAAAGACAAATCTTGTTACATTGTTGATGAAGGTGTGACTGATGATTCTGATGAGGATTTGAAGGACAATGGATGGGTTTTTGGTGCTATAACAGAAGATCAACTGACACCTACTGCTCAACCGGTAGAATAGGCCTTGGCAGCTAAAGTTGAAGTAAAGGATGAATGGATCATTGATTCAGGATGCTCACATCATATGATAGGAGACAAAGGTAAATTTTTGAACTTTCAAGAATACAATGGAGGCTTAGTGAGATTTGGAGATGACAAAGCTTGTTTGATCAAAGGTAAGGGTACAATATCTCTTGATGGTAAGCATAACATTGACAATGTTTACTATGTTGAAGGATTAAAGCATAATCTTTTGAGTGTTGGTCAATTAGTTGAGAAAGGATTTCAGTTACAATTCAAAAATGGAAAATGCAAAATCATGAATAGAACTGGTTTAGAAATTGCAACTGGTAATCAGACTAGAGGTAATATCTTTTATTTAAATAACAGTGAAAAGACATGCTTAATTGCACATATTGATGAAAGTTGGTTATGGCATAAGAGGCCCTATCATGTAAACTTTTATTGCATGGTGAAGATCAGTACTATTAAGGTAGTTAGAGATTTACCTAAAATTGTCAAACCTCACAATACAGTATGTAAGGAATGTCAATTTAGAAAACAAGTTAGAGCTAGTTTCAAAAGTATTCCAAAAAAATCCAATAATGCTCTTGATTTGATTCACACTAATTTATGTGGTCCAGCTAGAACTAATAGCTTACAAGGTGATAGATATTTCATGTTAATCATTGATGACTACTCTAGAATGTGTTGGGTTACTTTTCTTAGAGAAAAATCAGAAGCACTTGGAAAGTTCAAACTATTCAAAGCAATGAAACTAGTAAGAAAATCAAATGTCTAAGATCAAATCAAGGAGGAGAATTTACATCTAAGTAATTTAATACATTCTGTGAAGTAAATGGAATCAGAAGACAGCTATCAGCACCCCAGACACCACAACAGAATGGAGTTGTTGAAAGGAAAAATAGAACTATCTTGGATGTAGCAAGAAGTATGTTATCAGAAGCAAACCTACTACATGTATATTGGAGAGAGGTAGTTAGTACAACGGTCTATACATTCAACAAAGTTTACATCAAAGGTGAAACTAGTAAGACCCCTCAGGAAGTATGGTTTGGTATTACTCCTACTCTTAAATATTTCAGAATTTTTGGAAGTAAATGTTATATCAGAAGAGATGAGTATACTGGAAAATTTGATCCTAGAAGTGATGAAGGAATATTTCTTGGTTATTCATCTAAAAGAAAGAAATATAGATGTTTTAACAAAAGATTGCAGAAAATTGTTGAAAGTACAAACGTAAAGATTGATGAACAATTTAGAGGAACTTCAAGGTATATAGACTCTGAACTAGCAATAGAAATTTTGACAAATGAACCTACACTTAATCCACCAGTACAGAATGAAGATCCAATTACCCCGGTATCATCTGATGATTCCACAATAACTGAGGAACAACAACAAACATAGACACCCCGGTATGTAAGACTGAATCATTCTAAAGATCAGATAATTGGAAACAAGTTTGAAGGAGTTATGACAAGAGGAAGATTGGCAAATGAAGAGGTATGTCTTATTTCTCAAATTGAACCATCATCAGTTAATGAGGCATGTGAAGATAAATTTTGGATTAAAGCTATGAAAGAAGAATTAGAACAAATTGAGAAAAATAACACTTGGACATTAGTTCCCCATCCTAAAGATAAAAATGTAATTGGAACCAAATGGGTATTTAGAAACAAACTTAATGAAGATGGTAAGGTTATCAGAAATAAAGCAAGACTAGTGTGTAAGGGATATTCTTAGAAAGAAGGAATTGATTACAAAGAAACCTTTGCACCGGTAGCTAGAATTGAGGCAGTTGGATTATTTTTGGCTTTTGCAGCATATAAGAACTACAAAGTATATCAAATAGATATTAAATGTGCATTTTTGAATGGAGATCTTGAAGAAGAAGTTTACATTGAACAACCTGATGGATTTTCTTTAACAGACAACAAAGATATGGTTTGCAGGTTAAGAAAAGCTTTGTATGGATTGAAGCAAGCTCCAAGAGCTTGGTATGCAAGATTGGATAAGTATCTTTTGAAGATTGGTTTTTCTAAAGGAAATGCAGACAACAATTTATACTATAAAGTGACTAATGATGACATCTTGGTTATAGAAGTATTTGTTGATGATATAATCTTTGGAGGAGAAGATTGATTATGTGAAGAATTTTCTATTAAAATGCAGCAAGAATTTGAAATGTCTATGATTGGAGAAATAAAATTATTTTTAGGATTGCAGATTTCATAGACTGATAAAGGTATATTCTTGAGTCAATCCAAGCACTTAAAAGAGTTACTAAAGAAATTTTGGATGGAGAACTCTAAACTGGTAAGCACACCTATGACTACAAATGACAAACTATCACTAAGGGATGAATCTACACCTATTAATCCAACTAGATACAAATCTATGATAGGAGGTTTACTGTATTTGACACAAACCAGACCTAATATTATGAATGTAGTATGTATTGTTTCAAAATTTCAAAGTAATCCTAGAGAAAATAATGAATCAACAGTAAAAAGGATTTTCTGGTACTTACAAGGCACTATAAATCTTGGATTATGGTATCCTAGAGATGAAAACTTTGAATTATGTGCATACACATATGCAAATTGGGCAGGAGATGTGGATGATAGAAAAAACACCATCGGCAGAGCATTCTTTCTTAGAAACAGACTAGTTTCTTGGTTGAGTAAGAAACAAAGTTGTACATCTTTATCAACAGCAGAATCAGAATATGTTGCAGTAGCAACTAACTATACACAGGTACTATGTCTTAAGCAAATGTTAAAAGACATAAAGGTAAAATGCAAGGAACCTATTACTATCTATTGTGATAACACTGTAGCAATTGATATATCTAAGAATCCGGTATTACATTCTAAAACCAAACATGTTTCTATCAAACTGAATTTTCTAAGGGAAATTGTTGAAGCAAAGGAAATAAAACTAGTTTATGTGAATACTAAAGAGCAGATTGCAGATATCTTTACTAAACCTCTGCCTAAGGAGACTTTTGAATATCTCAAAGATCAACTTGGGGTCATACCCCCACTGGTAGAGACTTAGGAAGTTGATGATTTTCATCAACCCGCAAAATTAACAAAGAAATCTTTATTCCGGCTTTGATGGGAAGCTACTTATCAGGGGGAGTAGTTGGTATACTAAATTGATTGGTATTTTGTATATGAACTTGGCTTGGTAGGAACTTTGGCATTTGATGTCAAAGGGGGAGAGATTATTATGGAAAAACAGAAGGAAAACACATGTTGCTCCCAGGGGGAGAGATTGTTGTTTGGGAGATATTATTACTCTCTGTATCTGTATTTTTGATTTCTGGTTATGATCTTTATTTGGAGATTGTTGGTTTTTGGTATTTGGCATTTCTGTTTTGGCACTTTGATGGTTTTTCCATCTTGTGTTACCATCAATTCCAAAGGGGGAGATTGTTGGTATTTTGGTATGGTTTTTTCTTTGATGTCAACACCTACTAAACACTTATCAACTCTGGCACTTTGGAGAATTAGCAACATTCACCGGCAAGCAAATTGACTCGTGCACGGTCACTAGTATCTGGTACACTGGCAAGATATAATGATCACCGGCACTTGGAATAGCATGGAAAACACTTGGTAATGTCGAAGACATCGTGTGGACATCTTATCTTGGAGAATTGGTTATTGGTATATTCATATTTGCATATTTACTATTACCGGCAAATAGGTCCAGGTTATGCACCGACGGGTTTATCTTTTCCAGATCAGCACAACATGCTATGGAGATAATTAATTATTGTTATAAATGCATTAAGCTGACATGTTGAATTGGTTATTGCATCGGATATTGTATTGTTTGTAAAATGTTTTTATTGTAATACCTTGTAGAGCCGGCCTACTAAAATTGGTCTTAGGTTATGGTATAAATTTAAGATCAAATGTGGAATGCAAAAAAGGATTGTGTGAAGGTATATGCGAGAATAAGCAGAGCTATACACGTAGACATCATTTGAAGATTGAAGGAGGGTTTTTGTGAAGACAATCAAAACTACACCGGTACTGAATCCAGCATATGAAGATGCTATTTTGTGTAGTACATTCTTATTGGATTTAACCATCCAACTGTAGTCAGTGTGACTCCCATTTTGTGATTGAGCAGTGAACTCTAGGCACTTGGCCTTTCTGCATGTGCAGACCCCATTTATGTACACTTACTATCTGCAGTAGTATCATCTGATTGTGGGTAAGGTTTCTCACCATTTTTTTCCCCCTTACAGGGTTTCCATGTACAAATATTGGTGTTATATGTTGTGGATGACTTTGTCTTTATGTTTCATGCACTAATCCTTACCGGTATAGCAATTAACTATTAAATCTATCTATTGGCATATTTAACTGGTTTATCAGTATTAAGAATTAAGTTGGTTAAGTTGTTTTGGTTTGAATTTATTTGACAACTAATTCACCCCCCTACTCAGTTGTCTCTGGGACCTAACAATCACAGCAGATGGAGCTATCAAAAGATCCAAACAAGGACTATGCTCATGTTGTAAGTCAATTTGTTCGATTATATGAGCTAGGATTAGGGTTTGTGAAAATTTAGTTGATAAATGATTGTCCACATCAACATATTCATACTCACTATCAGAAGCAGTAGGAGTTGTATTGCCATCATGAATAACATTCTCACCGATTTCTTCATCAAAGTTTAGAGAAAGAGGAGCAAGAACACGAATAGGAGTAAAGCCATCCCATGTTTTGTGCAACTTATAATTTGGAGATGTAGGTTAAACATATTGCTTAGGAGAACAGGGAATCATGTCAACTATTGGAGTCTTAGGAGATTGATTATTTTGAGGGACAACTTCACGAGCTCGAACACGACATCTTTGTCAACACTCTCTCACACAATGATTTCATCGAGTTTTAGTGGAAGGCTGAGAAGGAGGGGGAACATTGGAAAAAGTAGGAATGTTTCTCTCTTTTATAGTTGAAGGTTTAGGTTGAGGTCTTTTAGGTCAAACAAGAGGAGAAGGAGGCCTCTTTTCTCAAAAAGAGGAAGGAGGTGGAACTATACCATACAAAGGAGGAATGTTAGGTGTAGGAAGGAAACTAGGTCCATCATGAGGAGGAGGTCAAAGTATAACCTTAGGAAGAATATTGTTGTTCTTATTAAGAGAAGGTATAGTCACATCCATAGGAATAGGTTGATGATCTTCCTTAGGAGGGATATTAGTTCTATCTATGAGGTGAAGAACTTTATCTTCATGTATGATAGGAAGGTCAAGTTTTGGGGATATAGGTTGACTTAAGGATAAGATCATATCTTTCTTCTATTTTTGATAAGATTGAAAAAGAGTATCACTCCATGATGGAAGAGATTGGAATTGTTGAGGCCAAAAGAAATCAATAGGAACACTAGGGCCTCTTTCGGATGGACAAAATAAGCTTATGGTTCATGGTTATGATTTCTCCATTGAGAAAATTTCCGACACTTGTGGATTGGTGAAGCAATAACCTTCATGGAAGATAGCCAAGGATAGCCCAACTTCACACAAAATTTCTCGGAAGAGGGAATGATAACAAAGTTGAAATCCATAGATTTAGTATGAAATTCAATAGGAAGGGTGATAGAGCCAATGGTAGGACAAGAGAAGCCATCAAATAAATTCACAACCACATTAGAAACATCATATACTGGTTTATGCAATCGTAAAGTGAAAAGATACTCCTCAGTGATGATATTAACCATGAAAGAGGGATCAATAAGGGCACCATGACAAGGTATATCCTTAACCTTTACAACTATGTATAAAGGGCAATCAAGTGCTCTAATGGTCTCACTAGAGTCAAATGCAATACAAGGATCCTTGGGCGTATCTTATTTTTCTACCATATTTACCAAGTTCAAAGCTATAGAGGTGAATTCCTAAGAAGAGAAAGAAGTAGGCACAGTCTCAATAATGTTAGAGGTATGAGAAGGCAAGGGAAAATCTTAAGATTTTGATTAGGAGGAGCTACTAATTTATTCCCATTCTCATTCACATGTGCCACAGATATAGTATTATTATCAATCAAATCTTGAATCTTATTTTTCAATACAAAAAATTTCTCAGTGTCATGACCAGGTTGACAATGAAATTGACAAAATGAATTGTTATCAATATAAGGGGATGCAAGTTAGAAGGATCAATTAGTTTTATAGGAGGAATTTTGATAACATTTCCTTGCAACAACTAAGACATAATACTATGTAAATATTCATTCAAAGGAGTAAATTGTCTTTCTCTTTGGAAACATTTAGAAATAAGAGGCACACCTATTGTAGTATTCACATTGTGGTTGTTGATTGTATTAATGAACTTGATGAAGCTTTTGGTTGGTTTTAACTTCACAAACCATTGTTGAACACTCTCCCCCTTATCACTTAGAGCCATAGGAGTGGATTGCTCCATTTGACTCACAACCAGTTGATAATTGTGGAGTGTTGCACACAACTACAGAAAGGAAGTAAACTCAGACAAAAGAAGCTTTTCCCTGATATCTTTTTGCAAATTAGAAATACAAATTCATTGAATTTCATTATCAGGTACATGACAAGAAATTTGAGCATACAAATGCTTATATCGACAAATGAAATCAATCACTTTTTCTTTAACATCTTGTTTAAAATACATTAAATCAGTCAAAGTGATTTTACAACCAATGTTGTTTTGAAATTGTGGGATGAAAGCAGCCAGTTGTTGAAAGGAAGTGATAAAATAAGAAGGCAAAGAGAAATACCATTGTAAAGCCTTATCTCTTAGCGTTCTTGTAAACAATTTTGCAAGCAATATTTGATCATAAGCAAAATTGGTACACAAGGTTTGAAATGTTTTGACATGCATAAGAGGATCACCTTTTTTATTATAGAGTTCTAATTGATGGACCTCAACGTGTTTAGGTGGCACTACTTCAACAATATCAAGAGAAAGTGGGCTCGCAACATCAAAGGTGGGCACACTAATCTTGGATTGACTCATAGAAGCAATTTGTTGTTGTAAGGAAAACACGGTTTGAGCAAGATTGTTAATTGTTGCGTCGATAGAAGAATTGATGTTAGACATAATTGATTGAGAAGGTGGTGTGATATTATTGAAAGAAGGCATGGACTGAGAATAAGGTGGTGGGACATTATGATAAGTAGGTATAGGTGATGATTGGGTAGGAAAAGGGACACTTAAAGGAGGAACAAAGTTGTTGAAGGAATTACCCCCTTGTGTCACATTGATTGGTTGAGGGATAACAGGAATACTTATGGAATATATAGGTAAAGAAGGAGGATTAAATGAAGAAGAATGATTGCCCCAATGACCAATGGTTGTAAGAATGAAATTTTGAGTTGAATTTGTTGGAAACCAATAACACTAAGATGGGGGGTGAATTAGTGTTATAACAGAATAGTAGATTTTAGCCTTAACAAAACATTCATGCACCAACCGATATACTTGTATAAACAGAATTGAAAGAAGTAGTGAAACCAATAAGCCAAACACATAAATGAGAACCATAACAAACATATTGGTGAGTCCTAGATTGGATTCACTTGGTCTACATAAAAGGCAATGTATGGATATGATTCCTAAGCCCACACAGGAAGAAGTCAAAGAGAAGGAAGCATTTGTACACTTACTGATTTGACTTGTATCCATATCTGAAACCTTCAGTACCGATTGGGATACATATTTATAGTTTCTAGACAAGGCCAACTTGGAAATTTTGAAATTGGTCAAACTCTGGTAAAGTAATCTGTATTCATTAATTCTTTTAAATTCTTTCACTAGTCTTTGGAATTGATGCCAAAGGGGGAGTGTATATAGTTTGAAAAATATTAGACATAAAATATGGGAAGGATATCAGAAAGGAGTGTATTTCTCAGGGGGAGCATACTTCAAGTTGAACCGACAAGGAATCCATTTTTCACATGAGTGTTGTCATAAAAGCCAAAAGGGGAGATTGTTTCTAGTTGACACTCATTGGATTCATATATTGTCATTGATTGTAACATGGCAACATGGTTACTTGGAAACAAGATTTATAAGGAAGCATACGCCAACTTACACCGACATTGGAGTATCCAAGGTTACACTGACACCGGCACTGACATCAGCCTTGGACCCAAAGGAAGTTTTATTTGTAAAATAATTTTATAATTATTGTATAAAGATGACATTGTATATCTTTTATAATACATTGCAAGCTAACATAAGGCTTATTGTTTGTAAGGGTATATAGGTTAGTCTGTCAGGTCATTTTTTATATAATGATATAGGAGAATAATAGCATAACTATATGATGCAAAGTACATGTATGTAGATCATTTGTATAAGAATGTTATATCATGCAATAATCTGTAGATAGTTTGGAAAGCATTCTTGGAGGAGAAGAGATACCGGTAGAAGTGTTCAGGGTTTATGAACTGGTATAGAGAAGAAACATAACCGAAACTCTTTTTGGCATAATAGATGCATTTTGTGAGTTCATTATTACTCTTTCATTTTAGCAGAAGCTTGTAGTCAGTGAGACTCTTTTGTGATGAGTAGTGTGCCTTCCTACATGATGAATACTAAGAGGGGGGGGTGAATTAGTAAACCAAAAAATATTGTACTTAAACACTTTAATAGTCTACCAGTAAAGCGGTAAAACAATTTAGCTAACAAACCAATTAACACACATGCAAACCAAATAGAAAATAATGTATTCACCCATAGAAGCACAATCACCATAACACAAGATATTTTGACGTGGAAACCTAAAAGGGAAAAACCACAATGAGATGAAACTCACAAGTAACTATCTACAAAATAGTAACCAGACTAGTTAAGGTCAGACCAGTTAAGGTCATACAATGCTCTTTACCAGAACAGATCTTGTTAAGAATCTCAATCTCTGTTAGGAGATAAGTCTGATTAAAGACTACCTTGTGAGAGGATTTTAGATCCACAGATATGAACCACCTTGTTAGAGGATTTACAAAGGCTTTTCTGGGCCTACCCAATTAAGGGTTTCTAACTTGTCAAAGATGTGAGTAATCAACAAGTGAATGATCTAGCAAATGGCATAGTCTACTTGATTAGATCCATTGTAGCTCATAGCTAATGCATTTCAGCATTACTTCAGTCTTCAGTAACTCCTTCCTCTTTTTCAACTCACAGACTTGATCTTCTTCATTA
This sequence comes from Cryptomeria japonica, assembly GCF_030272615.1. NCBI lineage: Eukaryota > Viridiplantae > Streptophyta > Pinopsida > Cupressales > Cupressaceae > Cryptomeria > Cryptomeria japonica. Next base: position 284,863,975 of record NC_081405.1, read on the forward strand.
AGATCACACATTCAAGAGCTCATAAACCACCACAAACCCTAGACATGATATCCTTAAAAGGAATCTGATTTCATGTCGGTCCAATAGGATTACATTGCAAGTTCCTAGGTTCATTGTATCTAGACACATTTGGTAACACAGCACAAAATCACTGTCAAAGTGTCAGTGGATGGTAACTCATCACAAAAATATACCGGTTGGTAAATCATCACAGAGTATTACCGGTTTTTTCCAAATTTTTGGTTACCGATTGGTGACTCAGAGTAATACCAGTTTAAATGATTACCAGTTGACAAAAATTGAAGACTGGGAAAAAGATAACTGCCACTTCTAGCTCCTTTGCTCCGCTCTACTTGAGATCCTTAAACCACTTGATCTCTCTATGCTGCTTGGGTCTTTATACTGCTTGAGATTAGTAAACACTTTCTGCATAACAATAGTAGTCTAAAGACTACAACATGATACCAGTTTGGAACAATTATCGATTGAGCATAATTCATACATTCTCAAAGTGATCTCATAGCAAGTGTGTGTCCATCAATGACAATCACAACATAATCATCAAAATGCCAACAATCTCCCCCTTTAGCATTGATGGCAACACTTAAGAAAAATTTTGACATCTAAGTGTTTTACAAAATTATGCCATAAGTAAAATTACTCCACCTAAGCATATACACTATCCCTATTGCAGAAAATACAATGTATACTACTTCCTTACTGAGATAAATATGAAAGTATGCAAAGCATGCATCAAAATTTTAAATAAAAAATACTACTCCCCCTTTGCCAACAATGACAAAGTACAGTTGAAAAACCCCTGTTCCATTAGCATTAAAAACTGATTTAAAAAGTTTATGACAATAAGGAGTGAAACTTGTCAAAAACTGATTTAAAATCCTGCATAAATTTCTTCATGGATAAAGACCATGATTCAAGCAATGAGGTAGCAACCTCATTCTCCATTTGCATCTAATAAACTTGCTCCTCCATGGCATCTATGGTACTCATCTCTTGAGTAACCATTAGGGCATCTATATTGAGGTAGCATTTCTGGAGAATCTGTAGTCTTGGCAGTAGGACCAATTGAAGTTCCTGCAAATTATGTGTCTGGTTGCTTATCTCTGCCTCCATTCTTGCAGACTGAAGTTGAAACCGGTGAGCAATTTGTCCATATGTGGAGAAGGAATCATATGGCATCTTGAAGGTCCTAATAAATGACTGCATATCAGATTGTAGTTTGTCCTTCTGAGTGAGCACATCATCACAGAGTAAATGAGGTTGACAAATCTTGCTGAGTAGTAGATTACCATCATCCATTGCATCTCTGATGTCCTTTTGTGCCTTCTGAAGTTCTGACCGAAGCTCATTCAACTTCTTCACCAAGGCAATGTTCAGATCCTTTTCATGCTCCTTTTTGGCAATTGTTTCTGCAACTTCTTGCAGTCTTTGGACTTGGTCTTCCACAACTGTACATAGAAGCTTTAATTGGGCAAGTGACGAATCAGTACTGGGGAGGTTTGTACCATGTATCAAATTGGTGAGTGTTTCCAGTGCAATTTGGATAACATCTTCCTCCTTTTTCCTCCTTAAAGCATCCAATCACTCTTGAGCAAGCTTAATGCTCTACAGTAGCTTCGATTCATTTGCAGATTGGAGGTCAATAGGACTGGTAATGTCAGCTAGTTTGGCTTGACTTCTGGTTGCCTTTGGAGTCTCCATCTGAGTGCTCTGTGCCACTTCTTCTTTCTCTTTGGCTCTTTTCTTGTCTTCTTCTGCCTTCTTTTCTTCCTCTTATTTCCACTTCTCTTCATCTTCATCCTTTTTCTTCTCCTCTTCCTTTCTCTTCTCCTCTTCCTTTTCCACTTCCTTCTTCTTCTTCTCATCCTCTTGTTTCTTCTTCTCCTCTTCTTTTTTCTTTTCTTCCTCTTTCTTTTTCTTCTCACCCTCTTTCTTCTTTTCCTATTCTTCTTGTTTTGTCTTTTCTATCTCCTGGTTCTTCTTCTCTTCCTCTTCCTGTTTTCTCTTATCTTCCTCCTGTTTCTTCTTTTCTTCCTTTGCCTGTTTTCTCGTGTCTTCCTCCTGTTTCTTCTGACCTTCTGTTTCTACTTGTGCATCCGGAGTAACATTGTCACCATTTAAGGCATCAATATCAATCAGTTCCATTTGAGTGGTGATTGGTTCTCCTTCACTATTGTATACTTCATCTGGTTGAGTGATTTCTAGTTCTTGCTCTGCTTTCTTGTTGGCTTCAACCACTTCATGTAGTCTTAAAGTTGATTGAACAAGGGAGTGGGTATCTTTGACCACTTTCGGAACTTTTCCTTCCAATAATAGGAGTCTTCTTCTTCTCATGAAGAAGAGGCCCTTATATCTCTCCACCACTTCATACAGTTTTGTTTTAGGCACACCAGGAAAGTATTGTGCAAATAATTCCTCTCTTATTTCTTGTTCCTTTTCTATGGCAATGCGCCACTTGTTGTCGGTGCAGATATTGTCAGTTCACTCTTTGTCTTTTTCCTCATTTGCCTAGTCTTCTTAGGTTGTTCTTCAGACACAGTGTCCTCTGAGTCTGTTGTATTGCTTTTTGTCTACTGCTTCCTCTCGAAGACTTTGGCGGGTGCCACTTCCGGTTTCTTCTTTGCTGGTGACCGCTTGGTCACTTTGGGACTTGCTGTGGTAACCGGTGTCAATGCTGAAGGCACTGCCTTTCCCTTCTTTACTAAGGGTTCTTGAACTAGTGTAACCCTTTCCAAATAGGTGTTGGTTCTCTTTTCCTTTGGATCAAGGGGTGAGGTGATTAGGGTAGAGGCATACCCATCTAACATGCCATTCATTACCTCAAAACCCATTGGTTCCACTTCTTCCTATCTAGGCTCAACCACCTCCATTATGCATTCATCTACTTTGATGGTGAAGCAGATGTCTTCCTCATACTTTTTGACTATATCACCAGATATTCTTACCCTTTGATTCATTTTGCATCTGAATTCATCAAAGTATTTGTTCAATACTTCCGAATAGCCGGTTCCAACCACTTGTAGGCTTTCCTTGATTTGCTTCATCACTGGTTGGTCAGTAGACCACTGAATATCACCTAATCCTAGAAAGTAGCCTTGGAAGTAGAAGAACAACCCAACCAATAGTTGTCCAAACTTAAATTTTAGGGCATTTTCCTGTTTGATCGACTTGAGGTTCAACAAAAGTTGTCTTTGTATACCGATGCACAGATCAAACGATGCATCTTCCTTGATCATCATGTAGGTGGCATTTACTGTTGTAGCAGAGATAGAGTTGATTCTACTGGCATAGAATGTCCAGTATCCTATCACCATACATGCATATTTGACCAGATCATCTTTGATGGAATTGACAGTCATTCCCCGTGAATTGCTCATAGAACCAGTGAGCTTGGTCATTTATGTCTTGCTAATCTTTCTTAGGGCTGGCACTTTACCGATGTTGCAAAAACTGGTGATGGCATGAATCACTTCTGGTGTGATATCATGCATCTGCTCCAAGTACATCTTATCACCGTGTACTCTGCTCAGGATAATTTGAATGTGATCATCCAAAAATTCTTCAAGAAAATAGGCTGCATTGTGAAGTTTCTTCTTTTCTAGAATGCTGAATTCCGGTTTAATATTCTTATCCTTTCCGCAGAAAAGCTCAACTGGGAATGGATCATCAGAGATCCTAGGTCTTCAATCTTGCAATCAATGAAATCTGAAATGCCTTCTTCCACTATGACACCAGCGGGTATTTGAGAGAGGGCATTGTATTTTGCCTTCCGTTGAATGAAGTCTACAGAATCAATGGGTGCACTAGAGCTAGCAAGTGATGCTGAAGCCATGATAAATAGAGAATTTTGAAAAATACCTTCGTAGATCAAAATTTAGGGCTTCGCAATTTGAACTTCGCTACACACTCCTTCGGTTGCTAATATACCGCTTTGCATTCTACACTTCTCCAACAGATGTTTGCTTCAGATTCTTCTTCAGGATTTTGATAAATTCTTTGAATCGCAATGTAAATCACTTTTCTTTGCTCTGCACTTGAAAACTTCTTTTGCTCAAAAAATGATAGTGAGAAATGATTTGAAAATTCCTTTTAAACAGATTCTCCACCTACCATAATAAATGCTCCACTATTAGGGCGTAAACCCTAATTTTGCCTTATACCATTTCCGATCTTCTACCAATCTGACAGGTATCTCATACCGGTTAAGCTCTTTTACCGGTGTCAACCAAGGGTTCAAGATATTTCATCATTTGCTCCCCCTAATCTTTTTTGATGCTTAGTTTGCCGGTTCAGCGACTTCCACACTGGGTGCAGAAACCGGTTCTTCTTGAATCACTTCTTCTGGCTTCTTCTTCCAGGTTTTCTTCATATCTTCTTGAACAATTTCAACATCAATTTTTCCTTCCGGAGTGACTGGTATATCATTTGATATACTCTTTCTTGCTCTACAAAATCTTGCTGTATGACCCGGTTTGTTGCAGTGATAGCAAACCATTCCAGGTGCTCTCCAAGGTCCATTATTCGTGTTTCCATTCTTCCTTCTAAATGTTGCAGCAATGTGACCATGACCATGACAAATCACATAGATTGTTCTCCATCCGGTTGTCGCTTGATAGCCACCACTACTTAACTAATGACTATAGGTATTAAACCGGTTTGGGTTCCAGTTCTCAGAGGGTTCAGGAAAAACTCCTTGATTCCTTTGAGGATACCTTCCGGTATTGTGCATGACAGACCTACATTCAAATGCTCTATGCCCAAACTTGTTGCATGCATAACAATTACCATTGAATCTATTAGATCTAGGCTTATCGTTTAGAAAATAAGGAAAATTATTGTAAGCCTTACATCTACATATATTAGCAGTGTGTCCTTCCTTGAGACAGTTAAAGCAAACATGTGTGAACTTTTGCTTACCTTTATCCTTTGATGTTGGTTGTTTCTTTGATGCTCCACTTTTTGTTCCAAAGATCTCACCTTCCTCATATTAAGAGAAACCAAGTCCATTGGTATTCTTTACCGGTTTAGCTGATTCAAGCTTCTGCTCTAGCTTGATAGAGCTCTTATTGAATTTGGCAAGTATTTCCTTTGACTCAGTGAGTTCTTTGGAAATGGCAGCATTGAATTCCTTCAAGGTTGCATTCTTAGAGATAGCCATGTTTAGTTCACCTTGCACTTCTTCTTTTTCCATTTTTCTTCCATGAAGATGAGCAGTAAGTGCACTGATCTCTTGTTTCAGCTTGGAGATCTCATGATCTTTGTCTTTTACCAGATCTTCAGCTTTCCTCTGGTTCTCAAGCTCTTGACACATTCTGATAGTTAGGCCTTCAAGTTCCCTTCTTGGGTTGGCATTGGACTCATTCAGTTTTTCAACTTCTTGAATTAGGGCTTCCATGTCTGCTTCATCAGAAGAACTATTTTCAGTTAGCTCCATCAGTTTTTCAGCATGCTCTCTTCTTTTTTCCTAAGAGGCCTTGTATTTGACCATATGTTCATCATAGGCTTTCTCAGACTAAGTGAGCCGATGAGTAAGTTCCCTCACAATGTATTCCCTCATATCTCTTTCCAAGCGGTTAGACTTATAGAAAGGTTGGCTCTGATGCCAATTGATGAATACCAAGAGGGGGGGGTGAATTAGTATACCAAAAAATATTGTACTTAAACACTTTAATAGTCTAACAGTAAACTGATAAAATAGTTTAGCTAACAAACTGGTTAACACACATGCAAACCAAATAGAAAATAATGCATTCACCCATAGAAGCACAATCACCATAACATAAGAGATTTTGACGTGGAAACCCAAATAGGAAAAACCATGGTGTGATGAAACTCACAAGTAACTATCTGTAGAATAGTAACCAGACCGGTTAAGGTCATACAATGTTCTTTACCAGAATAGATCCTGTTAGGAATCTTAATCTCTGTTAGGAGATAAGTTCGATCAAAGACTATCTTGTGAGAGGATTTCAGATCCATAGATGTGAACCACCTTGTTAGAGGATTTACAAAGGCTTTTCTGGGCCTACCCGGTTAAGGGTTTCTAACTTGTCAAAGATGTGAGTAATCAACAAGTGAATGATCTAGCAAATGGTACAGTCTGCTTGATTAGATCCATTGTAGCTCATAGCTAATGCATTTCAACATTACTTTAGTCTTCAATAACTCCTTCCTCTTTTTCAACTCACGAACTTGATCTTCTTCATTAAGATCGCACATTCAAGAGCTCATAAACCACCACAAACCCTATCAGCTACACACACACTAAAACCCTAGACATGATGTCCTTAAAAGGAATCTGATTTCATGTTGGTCCAATAGGATTACATTGCAAGTTCCTAGGTTCATTGTATCTAGACACATTTGGTAACGCGATACAAAATCATCGTCAAAGTGTTGGTGGATGGTAACTCATCACAAAAATATACCGGTTGGTAACTCATCACAGAGTATTACTGGTTTGTCCAACTTTCCGGTTATCGGTTGGTGACTCAGAGTAATACCAGTTTAACAGATTACCGGTTGATAAAAATTAAAGACTGGGAAAAAGATAACTGCCGCTTTTGGCTCCTTTGCTCCACTCCGCTTGAGATCCTTAAACCGCTTGATCTCTCTATGCTTCTTGGGTCTTTATACCGCTTGAGATTGGTAAACACTTTATGCATAACAACAGTAGTCTAAAGACTACAACATGATACCGGTTTGGAACAATTACCGGTTGAGCATAATTCATACATTCTCAAAGTGATCTCATAGCAAGTGTGTGTCCATCAATGACAATCACAACATAATCATCAAAATGCCAACACTACATGTGTAGGCCCCCATTTATGTAGTATCCTTTCATATGGCTAGTGAATTGATATTGTGGGTCACAAATCCCACCGTGGTTTTTCCTCTTTGAGGTTTTCCATGCATAAATTTTTTGTGTTATGGTGTTCATTTATGTGGATGGTTTATTTGCTTCAAGTTATATGTTTCTTCATTTACCAATTTATGTGTATGTTATAAAAGGATAAAATCATATCTTACCGATAGAACACTAATTCACCCCCCCCCCCCCTCTTAATGTTCTTAGATCCGAACATTACATTGGAAGAGGAGGGGGATTCACTAGATTGAACCTCCAAAGAAGAAGATAGAATTATGAATGAAATGGGAATGATAAGTTAGTCCCCTCTTCTATTTGGAATGGAATGGAATTGATTGAATTATGTGTAGAGACTAAGTCCAAAAGTTACAAAGAACTGATTATAACTTGAGATCGAAGGATGGGATGAAGTTGTGCACCTGGATTTGGCAGTAATATGTTGAGATGAAGCCACCTTGTGAATTTGAGGAAAAGTTGCTCGAACCATGACAGGAATGTACACGGTCCTCCAAAAAATCCAGAAAATGAAAAAGGGTTTTTCCTGCCTCTACAAATGGAGTCCAAATCTGAAAGTATAGCTGCACACCTACAACCTACACACAAACAAGAGAGGAAATTGGGTTGGGATTGGGAGTTTGCCTTCAGGTCAAACCCTAGTTTTGGAATTAACCAAGTAATGAAAGAAAGTACTTGCAAGTAAATTTAACTGAAAGATTGTAATGTAAATCACCTCAAGGGAGGTTATAGATAGAATGTAGGTAGATTTGCTTGTGTGAAATTGAATATTGGTTTGAATCTCCCCTTTAATGGTTGAATCCTTGACTTGAATGCAACACCTAGCCTTGAAGGGAGACTTGATAATGCTCAATGCTAGAAAAGAATGCTTGAATACTCTTGAATGCTTGAATGCGTGATCTCATGTATCTGTCTTATCGCTTAACCGAACCTATGCAAATGAGAGGAAAAATGCAAATTTAATACTTGTCAATTAAGGTTAATGAAACTGATTTTAATCATAGGACAACATCGGGGAAGTTTTCCCACTCACTGCACAATCTTCTATGAAAATTCATGAAAGGTCTTGCCCCAAAATAGTGTAGGGATAGGGGCGCCACACCCTTGTCTTTCCCATTTCCCTAGGGAAGAGTGTAGACTTGGTGGTGCAGAGGGCAAGGGAGAAGTAACTTTCAAGGGTTGAGCAGTCTCCGGTCTCCGATTAGGCTAGGGGATTCAATTTTGCATGTGTGAGGACCCTAATGTGGTTAAAAATTGCTAGGGTCACAAATTTATGACACTACATAATTAAATATTGAATTTAATTAATGGTTAGATAGAAGAGGGGGATATTAATTAAACCTTGGCTTAATTAATAGGTGGATAAATAATAATTAAACAAATAAAATTCATTTATTTAAGTGCGCAGATTTAGGTGTCTACAACCTATAAGGCAGTGAGCCGTCCTCCAAGTTGTAACCCTTTTATAATTGAGCAGTGAGCTCTAGGAAGTGTGTTTGTATACATGTGCATTCCCCTCATGTAATATTATTCTACTACTGGCCATAGTATAATAATATTGTGGGTACTCAATCCCACCATGGTTTTTCCCTTTCCGGGTTTCCATGTAAAAATATTTATGTTATGGTTATTTACTTGTTTGCTTTGCGTTTCTGCATTTTAGTTTCTTACTTGTGCATTTAGTGGTTAGAGTATCAAATTAACAAATTTGTAAATACCGGAACACTGATTCACCCCCTCTCTTAGTGTTCATTGATTCTAACAATTGGTATCAGAGACTTGTACCTTAGAAGATCTAGAAGATTGAATCAATGGACTCTAGTTTGCAGAGACAACTTAGTGTGGCACTTGAAGATCTTGATGCAGCAATGAAGGATAAGAGCAACTTGAAAAGAAATCTAAACGCAGCTGAAGATTTTATTAAAACCTTGAAAGATCAATTGAACACTTCTTGGGAAAATAGAAAGGAGATAATGGACAAGATGAAGGAGAAAGAAGAACAAAGTGTTGACAATCAAATCCTACAAGATAAGATTGATGAATGTGAGAAGTTAGCCAGGGAAAATACAGTTTTGAAGAATGAGATGCAATCTATTGTCATGAAGCTGACTAAGGAGATTGAAGACCAGAAGAAGGATGAAGAAAGATTGAGTCAATATTTGAAGGAAAGATTAGATGAATGTAGCAGACTAACCAATGAGAATGACCAATTGAAGCTTGATTTGATGCAAACAAAGAATTATGGACAAGAACTCAGGAGGCAAATCATAATTTTGAGAAATGAGATGACTACTACTAATGAATATAGAGAGAAGTTCAAAGCTAATTAAGCCTGGTTGGATGAGATGCTGGAAAGTTAGAGACATGGAAAAGACATGCAAGGACTTGGATATGAGAAAGGAGAATCCTCTAGTTCTAGACAAAACAATGCAAAATCTAATCGTCAGTAGAGCAAGAAACCTCCGGTAAGACAACCTAATGCCTATAAATTCAATGGTAGATGTTTTACTTGCAATAAATTAAGTCATATAGAAAACCAATGCAAAAGTAGGATGAATAATGGGGTGATGAATAATATGATGAATAATGGTCCTACCTTTATCTGTCAATGTTTCAAATGCAACAATTCTGGACATAAGTCAAATATGTGCAGAATGATGAACAATTTTTAGAACAAGAGATGCTATGTTTGTGGGATGTTTGGAAATATATCTAACATGTGCAAGATGAGAAAAAATTAAATGAATTTTAAATCAATGCACATAAATTTTGTCTACCATGCATGCAACAAATATGGACATATTGCAAGACATTTCAGAAACAAGAATGCGTCGGTGAACAAGAACAAATCTAATGAGAAAAGAAAAGTAAAGGTAGATGAAATCAGAGATCAGCATAAGAAGATATGGGTAAAGAAAGAAGATCTAAATGGATCCACACTTGAATCCGGTGATGGAACCTCATCTGGGAACTAGGGATTTTTTGCCTAAGGGGGATTTTTTCATGCAAATCAGTAGAACCCCCTCTTTGGATATTTGTAACCAGTTCCACAAGGTTGTAGAAGATCTAGATCAAGCATGTAGGTGATATCCAAAAGATTTCATGGAGATTTGAGATTTTGGTAGGTGCCAGAAGCTTTAAGGTTGAGAATTTATTACAACTCAAAATTAGGTTAAAAAGGCATTTTAGAAATTCCTCACAATGATATCAAGAGAAAAGAGAAGAGAAAAAGAGTGAAAGAGATTCAACAACATAAACCAAGCTTGAAGCGATAATTCAATGATTCCTTGCACCCAGATGTGAATCAAGAGGTATTTATCCATTCACAAGCAATAGTTTCAACCCTAGATTCCTCATGGAATCTGCATCTAGTATTGCTACCCCTCTGGTAGTTGATATTTCTAAGAGGGCACGACCTGTTTTCAAAAGGAATCCTTTCAAATAAGTTGAAGATGATCCAGATGAAGTTTCTCTTTAGTTTTGTATGACATTCTTCATAATGAAGATTTCAGGGCATATATTCATTGTGATATTCAAGAACTTGGTAATGCAGACATGCTTACCCTCTATAACAAGCACATGGCAGATGGTCTGGGAAATATAAATCTAGAATACAAGATTCTTCACAACAAGGGTTTTACATAGTTTATCCATTTCCCAGTATTTGATGAAGCGAAATGGGTTTGATACATTTTGAGTAGGGTTCATGATGAGTTCATCTGGCTAGCCAGACCACATAAGATTATGAAGCAGGCCATTCAGGCAGTCACATGCTTAAGTGCAACCGATGAGACTTCGAGTATGAGGAAAGTACATAACACCACTGTGGTAGTTGTTACATGTTCTCAATATGACAACCGGTCGATGACAATCAACGATATAGTTGAGAATGATGTAAGATTTGCCCCAATGGTCATAGGATACAAGGTATATCAATCTAGCAAGAATAATTCAGTCTTTGAAACTGGCATATTCACTGCTTATTAGATGCTCAAGGAGGATAAAAGGTGTGATGTTTGTTTAGTACTCCTAAGTGAATTGTTGAGCAACTCAAAGAAAATAAAGCAAGATAAGAAACATACCTTCATGTTTGGATCCCTTATTGTCTGTTTAGCATTATACTTCATGAATGAGATCTCTGGTATAGGAAAAGTCCAATGGGCTTTATGAAAAACCTGTGGCGATGAAAATTAAGGAAGGGATGTTGGGTATAGGTGACAATGGAATGAAAATATCTTCTTTATGGGGATATTTCAAGAACTTCCAAGCTACTATAAAAGCCAGAGAGAGAATTCCCAAAGAGATACTAGAGAAATATGAGAAGACCATTTATTTTATTGTTGATAAGGATCAGTGCCATATGGAAGAAGTTGAGACGAGAATAGTATGGATCATGCCCATGGGGTATGAGGCTGACATTGTCATGCTTGATGCATATGCTCAACACATATTGAGCTAACTGGTGGATTAGGAGGAAGAAAGATTTGGAAATTTCTAGGAGAAAAACCTAGACTTGCATAAGAAGTTCACTGGGTCCACAAGGAAAAGGAAGGTGAGGAAGGAGGTCGAGGAACTTGCTGAGCATATGGGCATTACCAGAGAATCTATGTAGAAAGAAAGAGAGAAAAATATTCTAAAGTAGAAAGATGTGGTGAAACCATAAACTAAACCGACTCCTCCCAAGTAGTTAAAGGCCAAGCCTAGCAAATATGAACCTACCTCTGGTGTGAAGAAGCCAATAGCTCCACCCAAGCCTAAATCTGGTGATGCTCTGCAAAAAGAATTTGTTAGGATTGATTGTCACTTCAAAACACAAACAAACAAGCAACAAATAAATGGTTAGTGTTAGAAATCAAATACCAAACACTATCCTAAACAGGCATACCAAGAGAGACACTATAAGCAAAATAGAGTATTTAACAATGAAAACAAGTGCAAAAAGGCATCTCCAAATGTCTTCCACCATGCTTGTAGCTCCTCCTCCCTTGTTCCTCTCCTCTCCAAGTTTCCAAATGAGTGTAGCTCTCAGTAGCTTTTTGCACTATGGATGTCTTATGGAGATTTAAGATTGAAATGCTTTAAACTATGCTATGCAAGTGTAAAACAAGCTAACTATGAGATATTATGAAATGAACTAAGATTTGTTTTAGTCCAAAATGATAATATAAATGATTATGCTAAAATGCTCTCTAAAGTTGACTATAATTTAAATGCATACAAGTTTTTTCAGGATCTAGATTGTGAACAAATGAGCTCTATTTATAGGTAAAATAGAGCAATGGAGGGTTGAGATTGAGTAATCTCAACAAGGGTCGGGATTGAAGGGCTTATGATCCATGTGAGGACATTCAATCCAATCCTAGGATGACAAATGTCAATATGAGATAGGTTGAGGGGAGAGGGAAGAAGCATTAAATGCTTGACATGACCTGAGGGTTAACTTGGGAGGTAAGGTTAATCTTGAGTTGAAAGAATAAAGCCATTATCCAATAACTAATGTTTTTATCTAATGGAAAAATTCTTGTGCAAGAGTTAGTGAGGATAACCATGGTCAAAGTAATAAATGCTTGAGAAGACACATGGGTTACATGAGGGTTGAGTTTAGAGGTAAAGTTTCTAACCATGGGAGCAAGTGGATTTAACCATAAATGGTTATGTAAGAGCCATTAATGGTCATGTAAGAGCCATTAGTGGTTTGGAAGACTTTAGGGGTTAGCTTGTTGGGCACATAAAGCATTAAATTCTTTTCAAAGACTTTGGAGGCTTTGAGAAGTGACTCCAAGTTTCTTAGGAATGTGACAATATTTAGGGGATGGATTAGGCTAATTAGGAATGATTCGAAAGTGGTTAGAAGGGTCTAGAAGGGGATTTAGGAGTGCAAGTGGATTTGGTGGGTGAGGGGAAATAGGATTTTTATTAAAATAAAATTCATTTATTTCAACAAATAGGTGCAAATTGCATTTGTAGGAGAATGCAAGTGGGGGGAGATTTAATGATTTAAATAAATGTTTTAATTATTTATTTAAAAGAGGAAAGGGGATTAAATAAAATAAATAGGATTTATTCATTTAATTAATTGTGAATTTGGTTTAATGAATTAATTAAAATAAATTGAATAATTTATTTAATTAATAGGAGAATGTTTGAAGATGAATTAATTAAATGTTAATTTAATTAACTGGTTATGTATGGTTTATTAATCAAACAAATAGTAAATATTCATTTAATTAAGATGGATAGATTTATGTGACAACACCTGCAGTATCTATCGGTGGTGCCGAGAAGAGGAAGAAGGAGAAATATTCAAAGCAATATGTGGTAGCTGAAGATGAAAGAAAGTAAGATGAAGAGGTGAGGGAAGTAAAGAAGACTGCCACCTATGCAAGGGTATTTTGGAAGCCCACATCCAGTGATGCTCCTCCTACCAAGAAAGCCAAGTCACAAGGAGAGCCATCTGGAAAGGATAGAGCCAACAAGAAGAATAAATCTGAGATAGATCAATCTCTTAAATCTAGTAAGATAGAAGGTACATTTGATATTGTGCCCCCATTGACTTTGTAGTAGTTAATTGAAGAGATTTTGAAAGATGGAAATTTTGAAAAATGTTTCTGTATATTATGAGAATTTTGAGGATAAAGATCAATGAGCAGTTGAAGAAGCCATTGTAGAGTATATGGATAAATTCAGTAAGGTCTTGATAGAATTATCATCTATGATCCCCAAGAGCTTGTATGACATTTTGGATGCAAGGAGACATACAAATTCACTTGAGGATGAGAGAATGAAGGAATATGTGCTAGTAAATATTGTTGGAATATTGGCATAACTGATAATGTGAATGGATATTGGCAAAACTATTGATGATATTGATGAATTGGTATAAGGACCGTTGGTGATGATATAGTTGAGATGTTGTTTGATGACCTGATGATCAGTTTTTGTTGTCATTGATGGAAACTATGGTTACATTGTTCTATCATGTTATCTAAGTCATTTATGATTGACCAGAAAGTTATGGAATGGATTTGACAGTTAACTGGCAAAAAGGACTTTAACCAATAAATTTGAAATTGTGTTATGTTTTAGTAATTGGATCTAGATATTGATGAGGAATTTGGTGTTGCAATTTGGAATATGTGTTTGTAAAATTGTAATGAGTTATGACCATAACCACATCATGTTTTGGTTACTGGAAGTCATGTTTGTGATTGAGTGATGTATTTTCTGTAGTATTTTAGTAGGGTTTAAGAACCGGTATTCAAATCTTATAACCGATAATAATTTTGAGTTCGACAGTGTATTACATTATGTTTGTAAGATGTTGATGACATGGATGAATCTACGTGAAGTGTTTAAATATTGTTTTGGCACGTACAAGGAGTGAATTTCTTGGGAATGAGTGAAGTGCATAGAAGAAAGTTTTAAGGGCTTGATGGCTTATCAAATCGAAGTGCGGTGATCATTCAACAACTGTAATTGTCTTGGAATTTGTTGTAATGATCCATATGATGATTTGTAATGATTTGTAATGATCTTTGATGATCTATGATGTAAATCTTAGTATGAGGTTAGGGTTGTGTAACTGACTAAGTTGTAAAGTCTATTTAGGGTAAGTCTGTGATGATTTATTGGGTCGGTGATCAAAAGAAGAGTGTGTGGTTGAACTAGTGTGTGTGTCTGCAAGAGAGAAGCAAATTGGAGTAGAAAATGATCTATACAAGAAAGCCAAGAGTTCTATTTTTCAGATCATACATTTGTTGTTCCCTAATAGTGGCAGCAGACTCAAAATCCCTTAAGCGGGTAGGTCTTGATAGGCCTGGTTGTGTAAATCCCTTCACCGGGTGACTCATTAGTTTGGGTTCTAAATCCTTTCACAAGGTTACTCCTAACAGAGTAAAGCTCCTAACAAGGCTGAGGTAAATCCCTTAATTGGGGGACTCCTAACTAGGCATAATTGTAAGCTCCTAACAGGGCACATTCCAAAAGAGTGCAAAAATCTTGTGGGTACCAATTCCCACCGTGGTTTTTACCATTTTGGTTTCTATGTGAAAATCCTAGTGTTCATGTGTTGATTGATTTCTTATGTGTTTATTTGATATCTTTCTATTACATGCATGTTGATGAACACTTAGAAGAATAGTTTGATAAATCTGATCAACATTATTATTTCAGTTACTACCAATAGTGTTTATGAGTTATTTTAAAAGAAGTTTTTGGTGGTTGTTAAAGTTTTAAAGTTTACTGTTATTACTAATTCACCCCCGCTCTCAGTAATAACCAATTCCTCACAAATAACAATTGGTTTAATATCATTGGTCCTCTTTGTGCAGAAGCTTAACCACTTGAGGTAAAGATCCTTGAGGATAATATGGGGGATATGAGTTATAGGGAGCTTTCAAATAGGCTTGCAGAATTTGAAGAAGCCCTAGTTGAGTTAAGGGTCACATATAAAGATTCATTGGCTAAAAGAAGAGAGCTAGATGAACAATTGTATGAAATTATTGAAAATAGTTCATCCAAGGAAGCAAACATTGATGACTTAGTGAATGAGGTGGAAAAGTTGAATGATGATAAGGAAATATAAGGAGAGAGCTAGAAGCCCTTACTATCAGGATGAGTCAAGAGTTGGATGTCAGAAGAATAGTTGAAGATACAATAAGAGATAAGGAGCATGAGATTATTAAGCTAAACCAGGAGATTAGTACCTTACATGCACATCTTCAAGAGGAAAAAGAGGAAGTGAAAATTGATCTAGACATGGCTATGTATCTTAAAGAGATTATTATGAAAAAAAATGAAGATCTTCCTAAGGAGTTGGTTGATGCTAATGAGATATTGGCTAATACAATAAGACCATTGCTATGCTTGAGGAGCAGATTCAGTCACAAAGGTAGAACAAAGATACACGACTTGGGATATACAACCTTTGAACAAGGAGAACCATCAGGTACCAAGGACACCTTGCATGAATCCAAATTTGCACCAAAGAAGAAAAAGAAGAACACTGGTAAGCAAACCTACAAACCAATATGCTTTAACTATCATAAGGTAGGTCATACTGCTAATGTTTGTAGAAATAGATCCAATATTGTTAATGGTAATAGACCTAATACATATAATGGATATAAGCCTAGTAATTTTAATGGTTATTCCTACAATTACAACAAGTATGGGCATAGAGTTGTTGAGTGTAGGTCTAGAGTGAACAATTAGAGATCTTACATGGGTCAGAGGTCTTATGGTGAATGGCAAAGATCATACTATGACCAGAGAAACCCTACTTGGAAGAGACCTTATGTGAACCGGTCTAGTCCTTATGAAATGGAGAATAAATGGAATGTGATTTGCACTATTTGTCATAACTATGGACATGTATCTATGAATTGAAAAAGAAGAACTGGTAGAGGCAATGTTGAACCTTGGAGCGCATCTGGAATGACATGTTTCCATTGTCACAAACCGGGACACCTTGCAAAGTTTTGTAGAGCTAAAATGAACAATCCGATTAATCAGTCTGTTGAACAAAATGGAAATAAGAAAGTAGATGTGGATGAAACTAGGAATGAGGTGAACAAGATTTGGATTAAGAAAAGTGAGGAGATATCGTCTGAGGACTCCAATTCTTCACCTAGTGTGTAGAATCCTTCACTAGAAAACTAATCTATGTATGAGGCTTAGGGGGAACATATTGTAAGATCCATTTCTGAATCCTCTGAATGGTATATGGTAAGGTAAATCTACATACTTTGATGCATAATGTTATTATGAAATAATTTTGTGATCAAACCGGTAAACTGAATGTGATATGTGTGCTAGTATCAAGTTTTAGAGTTGAACACTGATTAGGTTATGTTCAACCGGTTTAGTAAAAGGCAAATAAAAGTTGTTTGATAGTTTTATTTTTCCACTTAGTATTGTTGAGACCACATTGGGAGAACATTAGAAACATTAAAGAGATTTTGACTACTACTTTGATTAACGGTGATAGCGGATTGTGGAGATTTGTGAATCGGTGGACTATCATTCTCACTAGAAACCCTAATTGTGAACAAATCTGATGATATTAACAGATCTAATGAAGCAGTTGATGATCAAAAACTTGTGATTATTGAACCAGAAGTGCAGAAAGATGTTGAGCAGAACAGTGTAGATGATGATGCTCAACTGGTAGATGATGAAGAAGAACAAGAAGAGACTTCTATACCAAAACTGGTTATACCTAGATATTTGAAGTTAAATCACTCTGTTGATTAGATAATAGGAGATATGAATTCTAAAGTTCAAATGAGAAGAAAGATCAGAGAAAGTGCTTGTCTGATTTCAACTATTGAGCTAAAGAATGTTAGAGAATATTTGAAAGATGAAGACTGGTTGAATGCAATGAATGAAGAACTTGACCAGATTGAGAAGAACAATACATAGTCTCTTGTTCCTAGACTGAGAGACAAAAATGTTATTGGGACAAAATGGGTTAACATAAACAAACTTAATGAGGATGGTGAAGTTGTTAGAAATAAGGCGAGGTTGGTTTGCAAATGGTATGCACAAGAAGAAGGTGAAGACTAAGGTAAAACCTTTGCATCAATGGAAAGACTTGAAGGTGTTAGAATGTTGCTTTCCTTTGTTGCTTTTAAAGGATTTTAAGGTATATTAGATGGATGTTAAATCAATGTTTCTGAATGGTATCTTGGAAGAAGAAGTATATATAGAACAACTAGATGGTTTTGCATTGAGTGAAGATGAAAATATGGTTTGCAAAATACACAAGGCACTATATGGATTGAAGCAAGCACCTAGAGTATGGTTTGAAAGATTGCATGCATATCTGATCAAGAGAGGATTCCAAAGAACCAGTGAAGATTGCAACATATATTTGAAGACTAATGGAGACAAAATGTTAATTACTGAAGTTTTTGTCGATGATATAATATTTGGTGGAAATGATGACATGTGTATGTATTTTGTAGATGAAATGAAGAAATAATTTGAGATGTCTCTTATTGGTGAGATAAAATTCTTTATTGGTTTATAGATTCAATAACTGAAGAATGGAATATTTATATGTCAGACTAAGTATGTAAGAGAAGTCTTGAATTTTTTTGGCATGGAAGATTGTAAACCGGTTGGTACTCTGATGGTGATAGGTTGGAAATTGTGAAAACAAGATGATTCACCATCCGTGGATGAGAAAGAATACAGTTCTGTGATTGGAAAGTTGCATTATGTTATTCAAAGTAGACCAGAAATTGCACATGTTGTTGGATTGGTTGCAAGATTTCAGAAAGATCCTAAGGAGACACACATGGTAGCGATAAAAAGGATATTTAGGTATTTGAAAGGAACAATTGATTATGGTTTGTGGTATCCTTGCAATGATAATTTTTTATTTAAAAGTTTTCACAGATGTAGACTGGGCTGGAAGTGTTGATGACCGGAAAAGCACAACCTGTGGAGCTTTCTTTTTAGGAGAAAGATTGGTGTCCTAGATAAGCAAGAAACAATCTTGTATTTCACAATCTACAACTGAAGCAAAATAAATGGCAGCATCAATAGTATATGCATGAGACATATTTTGGAAGTTTTTAAGGAAGACATGCCTGAACCGGTAACTATTCATTGTGATAACACTAGTGCTATTAATATTTCAAAAAATCATGTATTACATGCAAGAAAAAAACACATTGAGTTGAAGTATCACTTTCTAAGGGAAAGAGTACATGAGAAGAAAGTAAGAATGGAGTATGTGTCTAGCAAAGAAAAGTTAGAAGATATATTCACTAAATCTTTTCCTAAGACAACCTTTGAATATCTCAGAGGTAGATTAGGGGTTGTACCCCTGATCAATATCAACTAAAATGCTGGTGATGCATCAATTCGGTGAATTCATTGAATATCTTTAATATTTGGATTGATGTGAAGTGGGATACTCCTTAGGGGGAGCAACTATGATGAGATAAACATAGATGGTAGTAGCAAAGATGAAGATAATAGAGGTATTTACACCTTTGACATTGGTGTCAAAGGGGGAGAAGAATTAGTTGAGAAGAAGAAGAACTAGATAGCCGACATAAGAAATACAAAGGAGATGTTGAGTAGAAGAGAAAGTACAAAACATATCAATTCAGTTCAACATGATGAGGTTTTTCAGTGTTGCCATCAATGCCAAAGGGGGAGAATGTTGGCATATTGGCATAACTGATAATGTGAATGGACATTGACATAACTTTTATTGATATTGATGAACCAGTATAAGGACTATTGGTGATGATATAGTCCAGATGTTGTTTGATGACTTGATGATCAATTTGTGTTGTCATTGATGGCAACTATGGTTACATTGTTCTATCATTTTATCAAAGTCATTTATGATTGACCAGAAAGCTATGTTGACAGTTAACTAGCAAATAGGACTTTAACGGATAAATGTGAAATTGTGTTATGCTTTAGTAATTGGATCCATATATTGATGAGTAATTTAGTGTTGTGGTTCAAAATATGTGTTTGTAACATTATATTGAGGTTATGATCATAACTACATCATGTTTTGGCTACCATAAGTCATGTTTGTGATTGATTGATGTATTTTCTGTAGGGTTTTAGTAGGGTTTAAGAACCAGTATTCAAATCTTATAACCGATAATGATTTTGAGTTCGATAGTGTATTACATTATGTTTGTAAGATGGTGATGACGTGGATGAATCTGTGTGAAGTGTTTAAATATTATTTTGGCATGCACAAGGAGCCAATTTCTTGGGAATGAGTGAAGTGCATAGAAGAATGTTTTAAGGGCTTGATTTCTTATTAGATCGAAGTGCACTGATCATTGAACGGTTGTAATTGTCTTTGAATTTGTTGTAATGATCCATATGATGATCTGTAATAATTTGTAAAGATCTATGATGATCTATGATGTAAATCTTAGTATGAGGTTAGGGTTTTGTAATTGACTAAGTTGTAAAGTCTATTTAGGGTAAGTCTGTGATGATCTACTAGGTCGGTCATCAAAAGAAGAGTGTCTGGCCGAACTATTGTGTGTCTCCAAGAGAGAAATAGATTTGAGTAGAAAAGGATCTCTACAAGCAAGCAAAGAGTTCTATTTTTCAAATCATACATATGTTGTTCTCTAACAGTTGCAGTAGACTCAAAATCCCTTAACTAGGTAGGTCCTGACAGGCCTGATTGTATAAATCCCTTCACTAGGTGACTCATTGATGGTATGATGAAAGAATAAGTATCCGAGAGATTAGTGAGGGGGGGTGTAAATCAATAAATAGAAAAACTGATACAAACTTTCTTAATCTCAATCTCAATCACACAAAGTAAACTTATCAAATTAAATACCACTATAAATACTCATTATAAAACCTGATTAATTGTTATCGCAACTTAACAGTAAACAACATTAAACTTGTAAACATCCAAATAATTCATCATATATCAACATATTCCATTTCTCAATGCTTCTTCTTATCATGCCTTATCAGAATAGTTAAGTAGTTAGTCAAATCAACCATGAGATCATAACCACAAAAACATTTACCACATGACACAAGTATTTTTGATGTGGAAACCCAAATAGGTAAAAACCATGGTGAGATGGGACTTACAAGATAATATCTGAACTCTTCTAAAGTTTTCCCTATTAGGAGCCAAGCCTTTTAATGCTTTTACAAAAGTCTTGTTAAGAACTGATCCTGTTAGGAATCACTCGGTTAAGGAATTGACTACAAATGCCTTGTTAGAAGCAAATGCCCTATAAGGAGTAACCTCAGTAGAAGATTTGAAAATCCAATCTAATGGATCACCTTGTTAGAGGATTTAATAATTATACAATCTTGTTACAACTTACCCAGTTAGGGCATTTCAATTCTACTGTAATTGTTAGAAAACAATAGGAGTTTGTTTGATCTGTCTGAATAGCACTACGATTGATTAGATCCTTTTAAGCTCCTATCTACCTTTATTCAATTTGCAGACTCATTATCCAGTTTGGCAACCACACACTCAACTAATTTTGGCCAACTCTTTCCAACTTTAAACAAAACAACTTCATCAACCTTAAATACAAATCAATTAGGTCGATAAGACAAAAAAAAACCTAATTCTCTCATCGAGACTACAAACAAGTCGATACAAGTATGACTGTTGGATTTCATAGCAATATCTACACATCAATTAAGAAAACCTCAACTGCTCCTTGATTACTACTACATCGAGCTCAGCAACTCATCATGCACTTTACATTAGATGCAATACATTTTGCTCATTCCCTAGACAAACAAACATGCCAAAAAAATTTGTACTTGTCTTTATACAATGACCATAAGTGTCACCATCAAAATTTTGAAATTGTTTTTATATAATAACCATACGTGTCACCTTCATTACCACTCAACATCAGATCATAAACCAACATAACCAATTCAACAACCTTAATCGGTTAAGGTTTAAAAAAAACAACTGGTAGGGTTTATTGATTACATTACATAGATAGGGTTTAACCTTTTACACTAGTTATTGGTTCAACTCACAAACTTACATAACAGTTTACAATGTCCTTCACAAAGATCTTCCTACTGGTTACAAGATAATATCAACAATATCAACAGTATCATTACCAGATAATTGACATCAATGCCAACATAACAAATCATTAATGAAATCTTCATGCAAATGCCAACAATCTTCCCCTTTGGAATTGATGGCAATACAAATATCAACACCATTGATTGATGCTATGATTGTGAATAGGAATCTTGGTTTACATTACCAAGTATTCAAATGCTCTCCCCGTCTTCAATCTGTCACTAGCTTTCCTTCCCATAATCACATAATTCTTCTCCCCTTTGACAACAATGCCAGATTGAAAGTAAAACATGTAATATCAAATTTCACTATGCATCAACAACATATTGCAACTTGATGCTCCCCTTGTGGAATACATCCACTACTATACCAATCCATGCAAAATTCTTCAAGTAGTTCAAGGATTGATGCAATCAACATCATGCTCAACTAACCTAATGAAGGGGTACTATGATATTTTGCCAAGATCAAGGGCACAATGAAAAGTATAAAAGAGAGACAAAAGAATGACAAGAACAAACTGTATTCTCATCAATATGCAAATGATCATCTGGATTGACTAATACAATGAATATGGGCCTTCTTATATAGACAAGGCCATATGGATATACAAGCACACAATCATGACATTTGGCTCAATGAGAAACAAGGGTAGGTAAGAAATACTAGGGGTAGGTAGGAGAAATAATATAATATTCCACAAGAGGTGGATGACCCACCGAATGTGGAGTGTAATAACAAGATAAGACCACAAAAGGTGGAATTTCTCCTACAAGCTATATCCCTATGTGCACACTTCCCTAAGTGTCTCAAATCCAAACTATGAAGAGATGCATTATCCTAAGTTAACTTAAGTAAAGTGTAATAATATCCATGATGAATATTTATTTACTCCAATGCCCCCCCTTAAGTGAAACTTATGGAAATGAAGACTCAAGTCAACAATGCAAGATGGGTCCCAGCTACTAGGCCATGATAGGTACCCATGTACAATATGAAAATGAAAGAAAAACTATGCAATGCAATCTCTCACAGACAGAGAAAGGGAGAAAACCCAGTGGGAAACCCCCCCCCAAAAGAGAGATGAATGTACAAGAGAGCTCACAACTGCTGGAAACTACTCTCGATGAAAGGTTTGGTGAATACGTCTGCAACCTGCTCCGTTGTAGGAGAATACTGCAAATCAGTGACTTTCTCCTGAATCAACTCTCGGATATAGTGCATATGGATCTCAATGTGTTTGGTCTATAGGTGCTGGACTGGGTTCTTCAAGATTGCAATAGCACTCTGATTGTCATAATGTAGAATTGTCGGGCATGGAGTGGTGAACCCAAAATCTGTGAGAATCTGCTAAAGCCAAATAGTCTCAGTCGCTGCATTAACAACTCCTCGATACTCAGCCTCAGTCGAAGAGAAAGCAATAGCATGCTGCTTCTTTCTTTGCTAGCAAATGGGGCCTGAACCAAGGTGAAAACTATAACCTAAAGTAGACTTACAATCATCAAGATCGTCAGCCCAATCAGAATCTGGGTAACCAACCAAGTGAAGTCATGTGCCTACTTCATATTAAATCCCATAGTGATGTGTACCCTGGATGTAATGAAGGATGCGTTTGGCTACTTTCCAATGAAGCTCATGTGGTTTCTGCATGAAGCAGGAAACCATGCCAATCACAAATGAAATATCAAGGCGTGTATGAGTCAAGTAGATGAGACTACCCACAAGCTGATGATACAGTGTGGCATCAACTAGTGGAGAAGAACATTGAGCCTTAAGCTTGACTCCTGAAAGAAAGGGAGTCATTGCAGGCTTACAATGAGCTATATGAAAGCATGCAAGTAGATCAAGAGCATACTTGAGCTGCGATAGTGTAATCCCGAAAGGTGACTATGAAATCTCTATCCCGAGAAAATAGTGCAAAAGATCCAAGTTAGTCATAGCAAATCTGTCATGCAAAGCAAATTTGACCCTGCTAATGATGGATCTAGTGCTCCCTATAATGATCAAATCATCAACACAGAGCACACGTATCAAATGAAATTCATCCTATTGTAAAATGTAGACATTCAGATCAAAATGACACCTGGTAAACCCTAGTGAGAGAAGAAAGGAATCCATCTTGGTGTACCAAGCCCTAGGGGCTTGCTTAAATCCATAGCAGGATTTCCTTAGTCTGGAAACCAAGGAAGAATCCTGTATGAAACCATGTAGCTACTCCATATAAATCTCCTCATCAAGATCACCATGAAGAAAATCACTCTTCACATCCATCTGATGTACAACCCAACCATGAGCTACAACAATAGCAAGTGTCAAGCAAATGGAGTTCATCTTGGCTACGGGCGCAAAGGTCTCAATATAGTCAACACCTCGAACCTGAGAGAAACCTTTTGCAACAAGCCGAGCCTTATACTTATCCACACTACCATCCGCTGCAAACTTGGCCTGATAGATCCACTTACATCAAACCATCTTTCTCCCTTTAGGGAGATGGACTAAATCCCATGTGTTGTTCCTCATCAAGGAACTATACTCTTCCTCCATAGCTTGGTCCCACTCAGGAACCCCTGATGCTTCCCAAAATGTCTGTGGATCAAAAGTGGTAGCAATAAATGCATGTGGAACATCTTGATGCTATGATCGATTCCTCTATGTATTTGAAGGATCCCCAACAAGAGAACCCGCTGACTCAAGTGTCTGTTAAGCCCAATGAGGTCTAGGTGGAGGTGGAGAATGAGGGTCCTCAACTACAAGTGGACCCAGTGGAGTTGTAACCCTGCGAGTCAGAGTTGAAGGAGTCTCATCATTTGAATCACTAGCATCACTATCCACAATGGAGGAAGGTGGAGGAGGTAGAGAGGCTAAGCTAGGAGAGCTTTCCTCAAAATGAACACTCCTCTAAATGAACACCTCATGTGTTTGAAGATCCATCAATCGATATACCTTAACACCCTCAGGATATCCAACAAATATGCAAGGGCTACTCTAAGGTTCCAATGCCTTGCATTTCTGCAGAGGTATGCGAGCCCATGCTGGACACCCAAAGACTTTGAAATGTATCACAATCAGTTTCCTACCATCCCAAGCCTCAAAAGGAGTAATACCTTGCAAATATTTGTGAGGAACCCGATTTTGGATGTGTGTGTCACACCTGATAGCCTCTGCCCAAAAGGCAGGATCAAGAGAACGTGCATGTTTCATACAGCTAGCCATTTCTTTGAGAGTCTGATTCATGCACTTTGTAACTCCGTTCTGCTATGGAGTGTATGCAATAGAATGTTGAAGATCAATCCCCTCAAATGTACAAAAATCCTCAAGTCTCTTGTTCACATATTCCCTTCTATTATCTATACGAAGAATCTTGACCACTTTCCCGGATTGCTTCTCCACACAAGTCTTGAAGTCCTGAAATCTGTCAAATACTTCACTCTTATGAATGAGAAAGTAGACCCAAGTGAAGTGGGAGTAGTCATCAATGAAGGTGAGGACATAGCGGGCCTTACTAAATGAAGGTGCTAGAAATGGACCTGCTACACAACTGTGAACAAGTTGAAGAACTTCCAAAACAATCCAACCTTTCCCCTTATCAAACTTCTCCTCGGGATGCTTGCCCAGGGAACAACTTGAACATACACCCTCTGAAAAAATGATTCAAGGTAGACCTATGACCATGTCTTTAGTGCTGAGCTACTGAAGATAGTGGTAGTTGAGGTGACCAAACCGATGCCATAGTTTACTTTCTAAATTTGAATGAGTAAGCAAGGCCCTAGAAGGAGAACTTGGCACAAAGTAGGAGAATGAATAAAGTCTTGAGTTTTCATTGACTTGTCCCACTGCTATCAAGCCATCATCATCAAGTTCCTTTACCACAACTGAATCAGGTGTAAACTCAACCTTTTTCCCATTCCTATAGTGAGTGATTTGGTAGATAGAGAGAAGGTTGGTAGACAAGTTAGGAACATAATGAACATTCTCAAATGTTCCATCATCCATGTCAACATAACCTTTCCCTTCAACCTCAAGTTGTGTATCATCACCTATGTAATTGTGGGGTACCTTAGATGAATCCAATGAAGAAAGCTTCTCCTTTGTGGAACCCATGTGATAAGAGGCACCTGAGTCAAATATCCACTGCTGTGAAGAACCTGTTGTAGCCACAAAAGCTTGCCCTTTTCCTTTAGACTGTGAGGAAGAGGAAGGAGATGAATCCTTCTTTGTGTAGGTGGATGACAAGTTGATGTTGTTTTTCTTAAGAAGATTTTTCAACTCATCAACTTGCTTGGTGTGACATCGATGCTCATCATGACCATACTTCTTGCAATATGCACAAGTTGGTTTATCCTTCTTAGGTGGAGTCCCCTTTTGAAAGAGGATGAAAAATCACCTTGTGATGGAGAGGATGATTGTCCTTTTTCCTGTTGTGGCTTTGACTTAGATTGCTTCTTCTTCTTGTTGGATTCTTTGCCTTGACCTCCTTGATTCCCTTCATTAGCCACCAAAGCCTTGGACTTTGAAGACTTGAGAAGCCCCGTGTTCAACAACTTAGATTGTTCCAATATCAACATTTCTGTGAAAGAATCAAATGAATGTATAATGTAGGAACTCCCCATTGTCAAACGATGAGTTTGGTAGCTAGACACAAATGCTGCATATTCTGGTGCAACCTTGTCCAACAAGTTGAATATCAACTGAGCATCCTTTTTGTCAATTCCACAATCCTTCAGCTTTTCTCTTAGCTCATTTGCTTTGGTGACATAATCTTGGATTGTATCAAAATTCTTGGGATCCAAGTTGGTGAGATTATTGTCAATCTTGTAACCTTTGATTTCATCAACTTGACCATACAATTTCTGAAACATATCCCAGGCCTCTTTGATTGTTGTACACTTCTCAATGTGAAAAATGAGGTCATTTGATACATACTTATGCAAAGTTCCAAGAGCCATGCAATTCTTAGTGATCCATTCTAACTGAGCATTAGGATTAGCCTTAGGATCAGGTGGTGCTGCTATTGTTCCATCTATATAATGCACGAGACCTTTCTCCATTAATTTGCTCCATACTTTAATTTTCCATGATGCATAATTCTATGGAGTTAAAGGTGGAAATTAATGAGGACTCATTGCAACAAAAATGAAAGAGCACAAGGAAAGAGAAGCACAATCACACAAGACACCCCCCAAATTCACTCAATCAAAGAACCCCCCCAAAATGATGATTTGGCACTTTATACTTAGTGCCTATACAATGGGCCACTTGCAAAAAATGGCAAAGTGGACTTCTAATTTCAACTTTACAACTACCTCAATAATGTCAAAGGAGACTCAAACTAATAATGCAAGAGATCTAAACTAATATCCAAGAAAATTACAAGTACCAATTAGGCCAAATAAGACCAATATCTAAAAGTACAATTTCCACTCAAAATATCTGAAATCATAGATTATGAAAGTAGACAAAAAAACATGCACTTTGAAAAAAATGGCACCTAAAAAGGAGGTCGTATGAGCTCAAACGAATCCTTTGAAGTTGCAAAATTGAGGATTGAACGGGTACAGCTAAGAGAATCCAAAAATTCCAAAAAACCTGTGCACCAAAATCAAAAAATACCCACACCATTGCAAATAGCACAAAAAATTAGCCCAAATAAAAAAAATTGCACCCAAAAAGGAGAAAAATTGAGAAAGTTATGAGCTTCCAAAGTTGACTAAAAAATCCAAACTTCTCAATAGAGAGGGGTCAATTTTTTTTTTTAAAAATGCTGACTGGGCGCTGACTGAGCGTTGACTGGGTGTTGATTATGTAGAAAATGTTGACGTGGTAGGTGACTGGGCTAGGCTATTGATGTGTCAGATAGAGGTGGCAAGCGGTGGGGCTAACTGCTTGTGTGGCAGTTGGAGGTGGGCCTGGCGCTAAGGTGGCAGTCGTCGGAGGGCTGACAGGAGGCATCGGGGCTGGAGAACCAATGGGAGGCATCGAGGTCGGTGCCTGCTGTCTATTGGTGGTGGCTGGAGTGCGACGGTGGGAGGCGGTGGCACCAAAGAGCCGATGGAACTGCTACGGGAGGCTGTCGGGGCCGGTAGGACTGCCGCCAAAGGTCGTCGGAGGTCATTGGGGCTGCACGGAGACCACTATCAAAGGTGGTATGCCTGCAACAAAGCCTGCAGTACGTCGACCAAAGTACGGTGGGGGTAGGTCACAGACCCCCCAAAATTTCTTTTGCAGAAAAAAAACTTTTTTTTATTTTTTATTTTTTGAAATCCATACCATACTGCCCAGATTGGGCAAAAAATTCTTCCAACACCCAAAATTCAACTGTCACCAAAATAGGTCGAGTTTATACTCATTTTTTATAGAAACAACCTCTTGGATGCAATGGTGAGGTCGAAAATGCTCTAAGATGCCTCCAAAAAGCGCAGTCCCTTAGATCCGAAAATAGAAGCCTTCCAAGATGTCTCCCAAAACAAATCAATGAAGCCCCAATGGCTCTGATACCATGTGGGATTTTGCCAAGATCAAGGGCACAATGAAAAGTATAAAAGAGAGACAAAAGAATGACAAGAACAAACTATATTCTCATCAATATGCAAATGATCAACTCGATTAACTAATACAATGAATATGGGTCTACCTATATAGGGAAGGCCATATGGATATACGAGCACATAATCATGACATGTGGCTCAATGAGACACAAGGGTAGGTAGGAAATACTAGGGTTAGGTAGGAGAAATAATATAATATTCCACAAGAGGTGGATGACCCACCGAATGTGGCGTGTAACAGCAAGATAAGACCACAAAAGGTGGAATTTCTCCCACAAGCTATATCCCTATGTGCACACTTCCCTAAGTGTCTCAAATCCAAACTACAAAGAGATGCATTATCCTAAGTTAACTTAAGTAAAGTGTAATAATATCCATGATGAATATTTATTTACACCAACAAGTACAACCCCTAGTTAACTTCTAAGATACTCAAATGTAGTCTTAGGTAGAGGTTTGGTAAAAATATCTTCAAGCTGCTCCTTGGTAGAAACATGCTCTAAGATAACATCTTTACTCTGCACTTTTTCCCTCAAGAAATGATACTTAAATTCAATGTGCTTGGTTCATACATGCAAAACAAGATTCTTGGAAATATTTACGGCACTTGTATTATCACATAAAATCTTTATAGGTTATGAAATCTTCATCTTAAAACCTTCCAAAATGTGCCTCATCCAAATAGCCTGTGTGCAATTCATATAAGCTGCAACATACTTAGCTTCAACAGTAGATTGTGAAATACAAATCTTCTTTTAACTGCTCCATGAAACAATCCTTCCTCCAAGAAAAAATGCTCCACTGATTGTGTTTTTCCGGTCATCAACATTTCCTACCCAATCAACATCTGTGTATACCTTCAAATCAAAGTTTCCTCCATATGGATACCATAATCCATAGTCAATAGTACCTTTCAGGCATCTAAAAATTCTCTTGGTTGCTATCAAATGTGTTTCCTTAGGATTCTTCTAGAATCTAGCAACTATGCCAACCGCATGGGCTATGTCCAGTTTGTTGTGAACAACATAGTGCAATTTTCCAATCAGTGACTTGTATTCCTTCTCATCAACAAACTTAGATTCATCTTCCTTAGACAACTTGCAACCTGTAACCATTGGTGTCCCAATAGGTTTATAGTCACCCATTACAAATGTCTTCTAAACGTCTTTCACATACTTACACTATGTAATGAAAATACAATTCTTCATTTGCTGTATATGCAAGCCTATAAATTTTTTTTTCCCCAGCTAAAGACATTTCAAACTCATTTTTCATTTCATCTGCACAACTATTTCTCATGACATCATTACCTCCAAATATGATATCATGAACAAATACTTCACTAACCAGTATTTCATCTACTTCAGACTTGAGATATATGTTACTATCATCACTGGTTCTCAGAAAGCCTATCTTCATCAGATGTGTATGAAGCCTTTCATACTATGCTCTGGGTGCCTTCTTTAATCCATATAAAGCCTTATGCAATCTACATACCATGTCTTTCTCATCAGTCAAAGCATAACCATCTGGCTGCTCTATGTATACTTCTTCTTCCAATATCCCATTCAAAAATATAGACTTAACATCCATCTGATATACCATGAACTTCTTATTGGCTGCAAATGCAAGTAAAGTTCTGACACCTTCTAGTCTTGCTACTGGTGCAAAAGTTTCACCATAATATTCTCCTTCTTCTAGTGCATAACCCTTGCAAACCAATCTTGCCTTATTGTGAACTACAACATTATCTTCATTCAACTTGTTCCTATATACGCATTTAGTACCTATAACATTCTTATTTACTAGTCGGGGTACTAGGGTCCAAGTGTTGTTCTTCTCAATTTGATCCAATTCCTCCTCCATATATTTAACCCAATGATCATCACCAAATGCCTCCTTAGTAGTTCTTGGTTCAATGGTGGAGATCATGCAAGAATTCTCTCTGATTCTTATTCTGGTTAGTACTCCAGGATCCTTATCTCCAATAATCTGTTCAGGATTGTGATTCTGTCTCACATATCTAGGAATAACATTATCATTATCTTCAGGTTCAACTTCTTCATTATCATCATCTTCTTCTAAATTTATCTATTGCGGTGGAACAAGTGCATCAGAATTTGCTTTGTCGGTTTCAGATTTCATAGTTTTTGGTTCCAAAAACAAAATGCAAGGATCTTCATCCTTTTTTTCTGAAGTAGTTCCTTCTTAGACTTTAGGAAATTCATCCACTCGAACATCAACACTCTCAACAATTCTTTGTTTATGGTTGTTAAAACATTTGTAGGCCTTACTCTTGGTGGAATAGCCAAGAAATATACCTTCATCACTTTTAGCCTCAAATTTGGTAATGTAATCACCTCTCTTAATAAAACATTTTCTTCCAAATTTCTTAAAATAGCTAACATCAGGTGATCTTCCATACCAACATTCATAAGGAGTCTTTTCCTTACCTCTCTTTATTAGAACCCGCTTCATAGGGTAGACAGTTGTGTTGACAGCTTCTCTCCAAAAGGTTTTCGCTACACCTCCTTGTATCAACATTGTCCTAGCAGCTTCAACAACTGACTAGTTGTTTCTTTCTGCGATATCATTCTGTAGTGGTGTCCTTGGTGCAGAAAGTTGTCATTTGATACCATTCTCTTCATAATACCTAGTGAATTCCTTAAAAGTAAATTCACTACCTTGATCTGTCCTTAGACATTTTATCTTCTTACCACCCTCTTTCTAAGCTAAGGCCCTAAATGCCTTGAACTTACCAAAAGCTTCATTCTTATCCTTCAAGAATGTGACCCACATCATCCTTGAGCAATCATCAGTGAAAATCATAAAATATCTATCACCTTTAATTCTTTTTGTTCTTATTGGTCCATAAAGATCTGTATGAACCAAATCTAACAAGTGCTCTGCTGAAAAGGATTTTCTTTTGAAAGTTGAAGAAGTCATCTTTCTTAACTGACATTCTTTGCAGAGAGCATTAAGTGGTTTGTCTAATTGAGGCAAACCTCTTAGTGTCTTGGACTTACTCATTTTAATAATGTTATCAAAGTTTATATGATAAAATCTCCTATGCCAAAGCCAACTATCATCTATCTTGGCATTAATAGAGTTGCTAACATTAGAATTAAGGTGAAATAGGTTACTTTTAGTCTGTTTCCCAATTGTAATCAATTCACCTTTGTTGTCAAAGATTTTGCACATACCATTTTTAAACTCCAGTGGGTATCCTTTATCATTGAGTTGTGCCACACTCAAAAGATTGTGCTTTAGTCCTTCAACCCAATACACATCATCTGCACTGCTCCTTCCAGTAAGAGAATAACTCCTTTACCTTTAACCATGTAGGGTGATTCATTGCCAAATCTAACAACATCGCCATCAAATTCTTTCAAGGAAATAAATTTTCTCTGATCACTGGTCATATGATATGAACAAGCACTATCAATGATCTAATCATCATAGTTATCCATCCTTGATAAAAATGCCTTTTGGTTTGATATCTCTTCCTTAATAGCTACAAACACAATATATTCACTAGCATCACCATCAGATTCTTCAACAGTGATACGACTATCAATAGCAATAAGACAATCTCTCTTGCCTTTACCCTTATACTTCTTGAATTTATCTCTCTTATGTTCATTTTCACCATTAGGCCAATTAGCCACTATGTGACCAATCTTGTTGCATGCAAAACATTTTAAATGTAATTTACCTCTATATTTACCAGTACCTCTACGCAACCATTTTGCCAAAAATGCTTCAAGCTCTGCTAAGTTGTCTTCATCATCAACATCTCTGCTAGAGATGGATTCATAACCATGACTAGTCTCTCTACTTTTTCAAACAGATGGGTTAGAAACAAAACCTCTAAATGTAGACTCAGATTTCTTTACACTACCATCATAACCATTTAATTCAAAACCAATAAGCTTGCCAATGATGGAGTCAAGAGTTACCTTAGTTTTTTCAATGAAATTCAGCTCCTGAATAGCTGCAACTCGGATAGCATAGATCAGTAGTAGGGTTCTCAATACCTTAATCATCGTTGTGGCATCTTCCACTTGCCCTCCTGCACTCTTAATTTGACTGACTATCTATTTTATCCTTTGACCATACTGCTGGATATTCTCACCTTCAGTCATCCTCGTGTCATCAAACTTTCCTCTTAGACTCTCCTCTTTAGCAATCTTAACATGTTCATCACCACTATAAATCTCTTCAAGTTTTTTCCATACCTCATATGCAGTTTCAAGATCATGAACATCTACATATTCAGCATCAAACAAGGAACTGATAATAGCCTCCAATGCTTGATGATTTTCTTGTTGTTCTTTTTTTTTATCATCAGTCGGCATCCCAGTAGGTGCAATATACTTATATCTACATGATCCCAATACTAACTTCCTAGACTCTTGATGCAAATTTTCATTTTGTTGCTCCATATCTTATAGTTTTCTCTGTTGAACTTCAGACCTTCCTTCTTCATCATGATCTAGCATATCTTTTCCTCAGGTTGTTAAGATTAGACCTTAGAGGACCAAGTGCTCTTATCCCAATTGATGGTATGATGAAAGAACAAGTATCCGATAGATTACTGAGAGGGGGGGGTGAATTAGTAAATAGAAAAATTAATACAAACTTCCCAATCTCAATCTCAATCACACAAAGTAAACTTATCAAATGAAATACCACTGTAAATACTCCTAAGAAAATCCAGTTCATTGTTATAGCAACTTAACAGTAAACAACATTAAACTTGTAAACATCCAAATTCTTTATCATATGTCAACATATTCCATTTTTCAATGCTTCTGGTTATCATGCCTTATCACAATAGTTAAGTAGTTAATCAAATCAACCATAAGATCATAACCACAAAAGAGTTCACCACATGACACAAGTATTTTTGATGTGGAAACCCAAATAGGTAAAAACCACGATGAGATGGGACTCACAAGATAATATCTAAACTCTTCCGAAGTTCGCCTTGTTAGGAGCCAAGCCTGTTAAAGATTTTACAAAAGTCCTATTAAGAATTGATCCTATTAGGAATCAATCAGTTAAGGGATTGACTACAAATGCCTTGTTAGAAGAAAATACCCTGTAAGGAGTAACCTCAGTAGAGGATTTGAAAATCCAATCTAATGGATCACCTTGTTAGAGGATTTAATAAGTAACCAAGCTTGTTAAAGCTTACCTGATTAGGGGATTTCAATTGTGCTATAATTGTTAGAAAATAACAAGAGTTTGCTTGATCTGTCTGAATAGCACTACACTTGCTTGATCAGATCCTTGTAAGCTCCTATCTGCCTTTATTCAAACTGCAGACTCATTATCCGGTTTGGCAACCACACACTCAATTGATTTCTACAAACTCTTGCCAAATTTTAAAAAACAACTTCATTGACCTTAAATACAAATCAATTAGGTCAGTAACACAACAAAAACCCAATTCTCTCATCGAGATTACAAACAAGTCGGTACAAGTATGACCGTTGGATTTCATAGCAATCTCTACACATCAATTAAGAAAACCTCAACCACTCCTTGATTACCGCTACATCAAGCTCAATAACTCATCACACGCTTTGCATTAGATACAATACATTTTTCTTATTCCCTAGACAAACAAATGCGTCAAAACATTTTAAACTTGTCTTCATACAATGACCATACGTGTCACCATCATTACTGCTCAACATCAAATCATAAACCAACATAACCAATTCAACAATCTTAATCGGTTAGGGTGTAACAAAAACAACTAGTAGGGTTTAACCTTTTACACCAGTTAGCGGTTCAACTAACAAACTTACATACCGGTTTACAATGTCCTTCACAAAGCTCTTCCTACCGGTTATAAGACAATATCAACAATATCAACAATATCAACAATATCATTACTAGATAATTGACATCAACGACAACATAACATATCATTAATGCAATCTTCATGCAAATTCCAACACTCATTAGTTTGGGTTCTAAATCCTTTCACAAGGTTACTCCTAACAGAGTAAAGCTCCTAACAGGGCTGAGGTAAATCCCTTAACCGGGGGACTCCTAACAGGGTCTTCTCCTAACCAGGCTAGGCTCCTAACAAGGTGCATTCCGTAAGAGTGCAAAAACATTGTGGGTACCAATTCCCACCATGGTTTTTCCCATTTGGGTTTCCATGTGAAAATCCTAGTGTTGATGTGTTGATTGATTTCTTATGTGTTTAGTTGATATCTTTCTATTGCATGCATGTTGATGAACACTTAGAAGAACAGTTTGATAAATCTGATCAGCAGTATGATTTCAGTTATTATCGGTATTGTTTGTGAGTTTTTTTGAAAGAAGTTTTTGGTGGTTGTTAAAGTTTTAAATTTTATTTTTTTACTGATTCACCCCCCCTCTCAGTAATAACCAGTTCTTCACAAATGAAAAATATATCTTGTTATTTCTAGAGATGAAGTCACTCGGTTACTGAAACTTGTCAAGGATAGATTCTGAAGCAAGAGGAGGGTAAATAAACTTATGATAGGAAAGAAAGATGAGGTGATAAAGGAAATTCAAACAATTTTGAGATAGCTTTTAATCGATCATAGAGTTGATGTGAATCTGGTAGACTCTTCTCAAGAAAAATCTATTCCAAAAGAACAAGCAACGGTCTTTGAACCTAAGGATACTCCATCTATGCCAGATGTGCTTGCAGATGTTCCCAGTGGATAACAAGATCAATCATCTATAGATCCATTTGGATAGGAAGCTCCAGTTGATGCCTCTGATAATCAAGCAGTGGATAACTCTAGTGATGCTACTCAGGATCCTTTAGAGATTGAGATCATTGCAGAGATGATAGCTGAGGAGTTAGGTGAAGTGGGATAGTCTAAAGATGATGGCCAAGAAGGTGAAAAAGATAAGGATGAAGCAAATGGGAAGGAGAAGGGTGAAGAGAAAACATATGAAGCTATGACAACCATGACCAAAGCCATTGTTCCTGATAAAGGAAAGCAGATTTTAGTTGAGGATGATTTTTCTATTGGTCCGGTAGGTCTAAGCACCCTGTCCCCTCTTCAAGCATTAAAATTGGCCACCCTTGCACAGATCAAGGCCAATTAGGACTTACTCAAGTCCTCTTCATAAGAGAAAGAGGTGATATCTTTGGCAACTACAGTTTTGGAGAAATTTTTTCTAAACCTTAAGCAGATTACCAATGACTCACACTCTGATAAGATTAGGATATGTTAAATAAAGTAGAATCTAGTTCTGTATCATTAGAGAAATATACATATATAACTTATGTTTTGATTAAGTTCAATGAGATGAGACTTCAAACCTATTTGAAAACCATTGAAGCTAATAGGGAAGTTTTGAAGTCCACGGTTAAAAGTGTAGAAGATGCATTAGGTGAAGGCGGCAAAATATTCAAATCATGTCTCTTTTTGCCTAAGTTTACTGTTGATATTGATAAGGAAATAAGAGATCTTTAAGGGAAACTGGAAAGTATTGGTCATTCAGTTTTTCCAAGTTCACTTGAAGCTCAAATAATGAATCTTACTGACGCCCTCCTAAATGGCACAATGTTAGTCTAAGATCAAACAACATAAAACACACAAGAAGTTAGCGTTAGTCAATCAAAAACTAAAACATGAAGGCATTCCAAAGGAGACACTAAAAACAACATGCTAAATATATCTAATAAATAGAACAAATGATCATGAGACATCTCCAACTGCCTCTTAGCATGGCCTTAGCTTCTTCTCCCTTGTTCCTCTCCTCTCCAAGTTCCAAAATAGTGTAGCTCTCAGCAGCTTTTTGCACTATGGATGCTTATGGAGGATTGAGATTTGTATAATAGCTCCAAATATGAAATGAAAAGCTAATAGTAATGCTAAAATGATGTATTTTAACTAAAAAGACAAGATTTTAGTTATGCTATGCTAAAATGCTCTCTAAAATGGCTATAGTCTAAATGCATACAAGTTTTCAGGATCTGGATTATGAAGGAATGGGCTCTATTTATAGGAAAAATGGAGCAATGGATGGCCAGGATTGAAAGGTTTAATCAAGGGTCAAGCTTGAAAGTTGGGGATCCATGTGCACAATTTGCACCAATGAAATGGTGACAAGTGTCAACATAAGATTGGGTTGAGAGAAGAGGTTGGAGGCATTAAATGCCTGAGGAGACCTCATGGTTATCTAGAAGGCTAAGGGTCAAGTCTAAATTAGGATTACCCACTGGATTAGGAGTTAATCCAAGGATAAACCTTTGTGCAAATGATTAAGAGATAATCATGGTCAAAGCATTGAAGGCTTGATGAGACCCTTGGGTTGGGTAGAGGTTGAGTCAAACAAATGTTTTAACCATGTGGGAGGGTTGAATTAACCATTAATGGTTATTGGAGACTTTGTGGATTAAGTGGTTGAAAGTTGGAAGCCTTTAATGGTTTTCAAAGACTTTGGGGTTTTTGGTGGTTGAAGGTTGAAAACCTTCAATGGTTATCCAAGACTTTGGGCCATTTGAGAAGTGACTCCATTTTGCTTAGGAATGTGACAATATTTAGGAAATGGTTTAGGCTAATTAGGAAAGGTTTAGAAGAATCTAGAAGGGGATTAGATTTTGCAAGTGGATTTGGTGGGTGAGGGAAAATAGGATTTTATTAAAATAAAAATTCATTTATTTCAAATATGTGTGCAAGTTGCATTTGTAGGAAAATGCAAGTGGGGTGGGGAATAATGATTTAAATAAATGTTTTATTTAATTTATTTAAAAGAGGAATAGGGGGATTTAATTAAATAAATTGATTTTATTTATTTAATTGATTTGTATTTGATTTAATGAATTAATTAAAATAAATTGAATAATTTATTTAATTAATAGAAGAATGTTTGGGGATGAATTAATTAAATATTTATTTAATTAACTGATGGCTAGTGGATTTTTAATCAAATAAATACAAAATATTCATTTAATTAAAATGGACAGATTTATGTGACTACATTTGCCCCTCTTTGAGACGGTGCAGTTTATCGCATCGTTTTAAAGAAAGAAAAACTGGTGTGAAGAAATGCCCCAGTAACAAGTGATAGCCACTGAGCGCCAGAAGTGTGTCAATAGCGCTAAAACTGTGACAATAGCGCTAGAATGTTTCCAATAGCGCTGAAACATTTTCAATAGCGCTACTTTATGGTCAATAGCGCTAAAAGAAATTTTTCAATAGCGCTAAAACGCGTTCAATAGCGCCGAAGCGCGACCTGTGTGGCAATTTCAACAAGAAAAAATGTTAATTTCAAAAATGAAGATCAGAAGGTTGCGTGTTCGATTCACGTCGGGTTCACCAAATGACGCCTTCCTAAATGGCACAATGTTAGTCTAAGATCAAACAACATAAAACACACAAGAAGTTAGCGTTAGTCAATCAAAAACTAAAACATGAAGGCATTCCAAAGGAGACACTAAAAACAACATGCTAAATATATCTAATAAATAGAACAAATGATCATGAGACATCTCCAACTGCCTCTTAGCATGGCCTTAGCTTCTTCTCCCTTGTTCCTCTCCTCTCCAAGTTCCAAAATAGTGTAGCTCTCAGCAGCTTTTTGCACTATGGATGCTTATGGAGGATTGAGATTTGTATAATAGCTCCAAATATGAAATGAAAAGCTAATAGTAATGCTAAAATGATGTATTTTAACTAAAAAGACAAGATTTTAGTTATGCTATGCTAAAATGCTCTCTAAAATGGCTATAGTCTAAATGCATACAAGTTTTCAGGATCTGGATTATGAAGGAATGGGCTCTATTTATAGGAAAAATGGAGCAATGGATGGCCAGGATTGAAAGGTTTAATCAAGGGTCAAGCTTGAAAGTTGGGGATCCATGTGCACAATTTGCACCAATGAAATGGTGACAAGTGTCAACATAAGATTGGGTTGAGAGAAGAGGTTGGAGGCATTAAATGTCTGAGGAGACCTCATGGTTATCTAGAAGGCTAAGGGTCAAGTCTAAATTAGGATTACCCACTGGATTAGGAGTTAATCCAAGGATAAACCTTTGTGCAAATGATTAAGAGATAATCATGGTCAAAGCATTGAAGGCTTGATGAGACCCTTGGGTTGGGTAGAGGTTGAGTCAAACAAATGTTTTAACCATGTGGGAGGGTTGAATTAACCATTAATGGTTATTGGAGACTTTGTGGATTAAGTGGTTGAAAGTTGGAAGCCTTTAATGGTTTTCAAAGACTTTGGGGTTTTTGGTGGTTGAAGGTTGAAAACCTTCAATGGTTATCCAAGACTTTGGGCCATTTGAGAAGTGACTCCATTTTGCTTAGGAATGTGACAATATTTAGGAAATGGTTTAGGCTAATTAGGAAAGGTTTAGAAGAATCTAGAAGGGGATTAGATTTTGCAAGTGGATTTGGTGGGTGAGGGAAAATAGGATTTTATTAAAATAAAAATTCATTTATTTCAAATATGTGTGCAAGTTGCATTTGTAGGAAAATGCAAGTGGGGTGGGGAATAATGATTTAAATAAATGTTTTATTTAATTTATTTAAAAGAGGAATAGGGGGATTTAATTAAATAAATTGATTTTATTTATTTAATTGATTTGTATTTGATTTAATGAATTAATTAAAATAAATTGAATAATTTATTTAATTAATAGAAGAATGTTTGGGGATGAATTAATTAAATATTTATTTAATTAACTGATGGCTAGTGGATTTTTAATCAAATAAATACAAAATATTCATTTAATTAAAATGGACAGATTTATGTGACTACATTTGCCCCTCTTTGAGACGGTGCAGTTTATCGCATCGTTTTAAAGAAAGAAAAACTGGTGTGAAGAAATGCCCCAGTAACAAGTGATAGCCACTGAGCGCCAGAAGTGTGTCAATAGCGCTAAAACTGTGACAATAGCGCTAGAATGTTTCCAATAGCGCTGAAACATTTTCAATAGCGCTACTTTATGGTCAATAGCGCTAAAAGAAATTTTTCAATAGCGCTAAAACGCGTTCAATAGCGCCGAAGCGCGACCTGTGTGGCAATTTCAACAAGAAAAAATGTTAATTTCAAAAATGAAGATCAGAAGGTTGCGTGTTCGATTCACGTCGGGTTCACCAAATGACGCCTTCCTAAATGGCACAATGTTAGTCTAAGATCAAACAACATAAAACACACAAGAAGTTAGCGTTAGTCAATCAAAAACTAAAACATGAAGGCATTCCAAAGGAGACACTAAAAACAACATGCTAAATATATCTAATAAATAGAACAAATGATCATGAGACATCTCCAACTGCCTCTTAGCATGGCCTTAGCTTCTTCTCCCTTGTTCCTCTCCTCTCCAAGTTCCAAAATAGTGTAGCTCTCAGCAGCTTTTTGCACTATGGATGCTTATGGAGGATTGAGATT
Organism: Cryptomeria japonica; assembly: GCF_030272615.1. Taxonomy (NCBI): domain Eukaryota; kingdom Viridiplantae; phylum Streptophyta; class Pinopsida; order Cupressales; family Cupressaceae; genus Cryptomeria; species Cryptomeria japonica. The sequence goes on from NC_081405.1 coordinate 284,903,420, forward strand.
TGTATAATAGCTCCAAATATGAAATGAAAAGCTAATAGTAATGCTAAAATGATGTATTTTAACTAAAAAGACAAGATTTTAGTTATGCTATGCTAAAATGCTCTCTAAAATGGCTATAGTCTAAATGCATACAAGTTTTCAGGATCTGGATTATGAAGGAATGGGCTCTATTTATAGGAAAAATGGAGCAATGGATGGCCAGGATTGAAAGGTTTAATCAAGGGTCAAGCTTGAAAGTTGGGGATCCATGTGCACAATTTGCACCAATGAAATGGTGACAAGTGTCAACATAAGATTGGGTTGAGAGAAGAGGTTGGAGGCATTAAATGCCTGAGGAGACCTCATGGTTATCTAGAAGGCTAAGGGTCAAGTCTAAATTAGGATTACCCACTGGATTAGGAGTTAATCCAAGGATAAACCTTTGTGCAAATGATTAAGAGATAATCATGGTCAAAGCATTGAAGGCTTGATGAGACCCTTGGGTTGGGTAGAGGTTGAGTCAAACAAATGTTTTAACCATGTGGGAGGGTTGAATTAACCATTAATGGTTATTGGAGACTTTGTGGATTAAGTGGTTGAAAGTTGGAAGCCTTTAATGGTTTTCAAAGACTTTGGGGTTTTTGGTGGTTGAAGGTTGAAAACCTTCAATGGTTATCCAAGACTTTGGGCCATTTGAGAAGTGACTCCATTTTGCTTAGGAATGTGACAATATTTAGGAAATGGTTTAGGCTAATTAGGAAAGGTTTAGAAGAATCTAGAAGGGGATTAGATTTTGCAAGTGGATTTGGTGGGTGAGGGAAAATAGGATTTTATTAAAATAAAAATTCATTTATTTCAAATATGTGTGCAAGTTGCATTTGTAGGAAAATGCAAGTGGGGTGGGGAATAATGATTTAAATAAATGTTTTATTTAATTTATTTAAAAGAGGAATAGGGGGATTTAATTAAATAAATTGATTTTATTTATTTAATTGATTTGTATTTGATTTAATGAATTAATTAAAATAAATTGAATAATTTATTTAATTAATAGAAGAATGTTTGGGGATGAATTAATTAAATATTTATTTAATTAACTGATGGCTAGTGGATTTTTAATCAAATAAATACAAAATATTCATTTAATTAAAATGGACAGATTTATGTGACTACATTTGCCCCTCTTTGAGACGGTGCAGTTTATCGCATCGTTTTAAAGAAAGAAAAACTGGTGTGAAGAAATGCCCCATTAAAATGTTAATTTAATGGGTGGTATGCCCCCTCGAGAGATGGGCCGAAAAATTTTGAAAAATCGGGCGATCTCTCGAAAAAGAATGAAAATTGGCGAGGTGATAGAAGAGAATAAGTTAGCAACGTGGGTGAAAAATAGAAGAAAACGGGGATAAAATGGAGAAACATCAAGCCAGTGAGTACCCTTAGGTCATGCAGGAGATACAGTGACAATGTGGTGGTTGTTCTTTCGAGTGATGCTATACAAGTGATCAAAATTGGTTGAACAATCTGGTGCAATCGGTTTAATTGCCCCGGTCAAGTCAAAGCATGACAGTTGATGCCAGTTGTTTGCTTGGACAAGATAAAGTCTGAGTAAGTGAAGCAAAGTGACCTGATGAGACTTAGGCAATTGATGCAATTGCCCGATGAAGTCAAGGTATATGAAACAAAAATACTCGTTGAGACTTAGACAATTGATGTAATTGTCCGATGTGATTGTGTTTGATTGGTTGATCAATTGATGGTGTGTGCATGTGATGGATGGTTGTGGGGAATCATGGCAACCCCGTTGAGACTAGGTCATTATGATAAATGCCTGATGTAGTCTAGGATTACCATAATCGATTACCTGTTGAGACCCGAAGATACTTGATCAGAGTATCTGTTGATAGTCTAGGTGTGTGTGAGTCAATGTATCTGTGTAGATAGAGTAACTGGCTTAATTTTGTGGATGAGTGAGGATGGGAAGCGATGAAGGGATTAGGATGATGTTGATGATCAAGATAGGGAGGGTGAGGGGGGATTCGATGTTAGATAGAAGATATGGACGACAAGGACCGAGTCCTATGGAAGAAGATGAGTAAAATAGAGTATGCATTATTATGACTACGTATGCATGATATGCAGCTATTATGAATGTATGGATGGATGGAATGCAACGAAATGCAATATATACAGATGAGATGAGATGACGATCCATAGTGCTCTATTTTCATCATTGAGCTTTAAAATGTTGGAAGAGAATACAAGCATCTTGACACAATGATTCAAGATGACCTGAGTATTTCTTTCATGGATTTTAATATAGCAAGTTAATACAAGCAACTTGATATAATGGATCAAGTTGACCAGAGTATTGCTTGCGGAACAGACAAGGATTATCTCTATTCATGCATGACTTGGATCGTCCTCCTTGATCTTAGGCTGATCATATCCTGAGACAAGTTCATACCGTACTAAGAGATAAAAAACCTTTATCCAGTTTGGAGGAAGAGGAACCAAAGAATGAGCATTGTACCTGCAAACAAACAATATATACATAAAGAATAAAGAATAAGGATCCTTGGTAATGGTTCATGTCCATATGGTCGAGGTATACGCTGTAGTCAGCAAGCCGTAGTGATCTATGACTGCATTTTGCATAAGATCACGTAGCTTAGTGAACTTCCCACGTAGACACCATTAGTACATGCCCCAGAACTTCATCGGAAATGATGCGCAAATGATACAAAACAATGCTGCAAGATCCTGATATAGATAAACGAGCGATTGTACTCACAAATCAACCAAGTATTTGATAGCTTAGCATAATTTTCTTGTCAAAGAAAATGTCACTTTTGTCTTTGTTTTGGTAAGGAAGGATGCATCCTCTTTTTTAAAGACAGTTTCTGATTTGTTGGATGTGGATTGTGTGGTCGATTGATAAATGGTCATTGTGTGAGTACTGTGTTAATGTTGGTTTTGCATCTGCTTGAATGAATATGTACAAGGTGTTGCCATGTTTTTGTGTGATTTTCGATGTTTTTGGATTTTGTGTAATAGTTTTTGAATGTTTTTGGATTTTGTGAGTCATTTTTGAATGTTTTTGGATTTTGCGAGACATTTTTGAATGTTTTTGTATTTTCTAGGACATTTTTGAATGTTTTTGTATTTTCTGGGACATTTTTGAATGTTTTTGATATTTTTGATGATTGCTTGAATGAAGAAATTAATGAATCATAAGACAATGTAGAATCCACTTCCATCACGAGGGTAAGGGTATTGCCCCCAGTTTGTAGACCGGACTATGAAAAGGTGGGATGCTAGACGCGTGGAGTACTTTCTTAATTGCAGATCAAATAACAAGCCATAGTTTGGATGGATGGATGTGTGTGTGCATGAATGTGATCGCAACAAGTCTGAAAGATAATGGAGCTATTGCCTTTACGAGTGGCGCCTGTTTGCCAGGTTTTCGCCATTGTATTTACCCAAGGTGCCACCGGAGTGGTTGTTCACCGTTTGGATGCATGATTTTTCTTTACTTTTTTTTTGAATGTTTTTGTATTTTCTTTAGGACATTTTTTGAATGTTTTTGATATTTTCTGATATGTAGGGGAGCCTGATGCTCTGTATACCTTAGGTATAAAACCGTTTGAGGTGCATGCTATTGATTGGATCTGCGAGCGGTTCTCTGTCTGATGTAGCCAACTGATATGCCCCAGACCCGAATACAGCAGTGACAACATATGGGCCTAGCCAGTTTGATTCAAACTTGCCCTGATGTTCTCGGTTTGGTTGGTTGCGAGGATTCTCTCGAAGAACAAGATCACCTACCTCAAATGTACGAGGTCTAACTCGGTGATTGTAGCTTCTGCTCATGCGCTGCTGATAGGCTTTGAGGTGATTGTATGCAGCTTGTCGCTTCTCATCTAGTAACTCTAAGTCTTGAAAACGGGATACTCTGTATGCTTCATCATCGATGAGATTGTGCAATGAAACTCGTAAGGATGGTATCTCAACCTCAATAGGTAAGATAGCTTCAGCACCATAGACCAATGAATAAGGAGTTGCACTTGTAGGGGTTCGAATGCTAGTTCGATATGCCCATAGCGCTGGATTTAATTGAACATGCCAATCACGGCCGACATCATTGACTGTCTTCTTTAGGATCCTCAATATGTTTTTATTGGATGCTTCGGCCTGACCATTGCCTTGTGGGTAATAGGGAGTGGAAAAGCGGTGTTGGATATGAAATTTCTCACAAAGCTCACGGACATCCTGATTTTTGAAAGGAAGACCGTTATCTGTGACGATGGACATGGGTACACCATACCGGCAGATGATGTAGTTGAGGATGAATGAGGCGATCTGCTTGCCGGTGACTTGGGTAAGTGGAACAGCTTCGATCCACTTGGTGAAATATTCAGTGGCGGTAATAATGAATTTATGGCCATTGGATGAAGATGGATGGATTTTACCCACAAGGTCAAGGCCCCATTGACAAAAAGGCCATGGTGTTGTGATTGGTTGCAGTTCCTGTGCTGGTGCATGTATCAGGTCGCCATGAACTTGACATTTCTTGCATTTCCTAACAAAGTAGTAGGAATCCTTTTCCATAGATGGCCAATAGTATCCAGCTCGCATGATCTTCTTGGCCAGTGATGGACCGCTTGAGTGAGTCCCGCAAATTCCTTCATGTACCTCTTCCAAAGCCTTTGTTATCTCATCTTGTTCCAGACATCGAAGGAGAGTACCATCAAGACTACGTCGGTATAGGGTTTCGGCAATAATGGTATATCGAGCTGTTTGGCGAATGAAGGTTTTTCGTTGGTTATTCGATTGGTTGGGAGGAAGGGTGTGATCGCGAAGATAGGTGTAGAACTCACCGTACCATGGGGATTCGGAACCGACAAGGCGACATATCATTTCAGATTCAGGGATATCATAAGCGGGGATCCAAAGCTGTTCTACCAAGAACTCGTAGCGTGTTGAATTTTGTGGAAGATCTAGGAGAGATGCGATGGTAGCCATGGCATCAACAGCTCGATTCTGATCTCTTGGTATCTGCTCAAAAGTGATAGTAGTAAATGATGCCTTTAGATTGTCCACCATTTGCTTATATGGCATGAGTTTATCATCTTTGGTCTGATATTCATCAGTTGCTTGTCGAATGACTAGTTGGGAGTCGCCATATACTTGTAGTTCTTGTAATTTCCATTGTATGGCTAATCTGAGTCCTGTGATCAAAGCCTCATACTCTGCTATGTTGTTTGTGCATGGAAATGTGAGCCTGTAAGACTTCGGGATGCTATCACCTTGAGGTGTGATAAACAGAATGCCTGCCCCCGAGCCGTGCCTAGTGTATGAACCATCAAAGTATAATTTCCATGGTTGTGCTGTGGTGATCATGAATATCTCTTCATCCGGAAAATTGGAAATGAGAGGATGATCGCCTATGAGTGGTGCATCGGCCAACTGATCTGCAATAACCTGACCTTTGATAGCTTTACGGTCCACATATTCGATGTCAAACTCACTTAGAATCATCACCCATTTGGCCAAGCGACCTGTCAATGCTGCTTTGCTAAGTAAATACTTGAGTGGATCAATCTTTGCAATGAGTTGCACCTTGTGTGTTAACAGATAGTGCCTCAGTTTAGTGGCTGCCAAGATTACTGCTAGGCAAGCTCGCTCAATAGGTGTGTAATGGAGTTCATAGTCCACCAGTGTGCGAGAGATGTAGTAAATAGCACACTCTTTTCCTTCTGTATTATGTTGTGCCAGTAGTACACCCAATGCTGTACTTGTCGCTGAGATATAGAGCAATAATGGTCTACTTGGATCTGGTGGCATCAACAATGGTGGATTCATGAGATAGTTTTTAAGTGCCTGAAATGCTTGCTGGCATTTGTCATCCCATTGGAAGCGTATGTTCTTGTGTAGCAGGTGTGTGAAGGGGTGACACTTATCGGCTAATTGTGCAATGAATCTGCGGATGGATTGAAGCCGCCCTTGTAGTGTCCTTAGCTGACTGATATTCCGTGGAGGTGGCATGTCCATTATTGCCTTAACCTTTGCTGGGTCGACCTCAATACCTTTGCTTGAGACAATGCATCCTAGAAGTTTCCCGGAGGTCACTCCAAAGACACATTTCTTTGGGTTGAGTCGAACATGATATTGTTCCAGTCTATCAAAGATTTGATCTAAGATATGGAGATGTCCTTCTCTTGTGAGTGATTTTGCTAGTAAATCATCCACATAATCTTCCATCATAGTATGCATCATGTCATGGAAGATGGTGGTCATTGCTCTTTGATAGGTCGCTCCTGCATTCTTTAGACCAAAAGGCATTACATTCCAGCAATATGTGCCCCATGGACATGTGAAGGCTGTCTTATGTTGGTCCTCTGGTGCGATCTTTATTTGATTGTATCCCGAAAAGCCATCCATGAGTGAAAGCATGGCATGTCCTGCTGTCAAATCTACTATGATGTCGATATTTGGTAGAGGGAAGTCATCCTTAGGACATGCCTTATTCAGATCTCTAAAGTCTGTACAAATGCGGATGCCCCCTTTTGGTTTGCCAACTGGTACAATGTTGGAGATCCATTCTGCATAATCAATTGGTCTAATGAAACCAACATCCAGGAGTTTCTTGAGTTCTGTTTTGACTAGCACGGCAATCTGAGGATGCATCTTACGAAGCTTCTGCTTGACAGGTTTGGCTCCTTTTGCTACTGTGAGATGATGCATGACTAAATCAGGATCAAGCCCAGGCATGTCTGCATATGACCATGCAAAGTTGATCTGACGTTGTTGGAAGAATTCTATGAATTGAGGCTGTTCCTCTGTAGTGAGAAGAGATGCTAGATGTATGATATGAGGGTTTTCAGGAGTCCCCACATTGTATTCTTTGGTTTCCTCGATGAGAATCGTCGATCGTTCCTGTTGTGTACTAGCAGGGAGAATGTCAAACCCTTCATCCTCAGGCGCCTCAGAGAGGTTTTCACCGTTGGATACGCTCTTTCTTTTTACTTTTGTTGGATCAAACAGTGCCACAGTGTGGTTTTCACTGGAAGATCCATGTTTTAATGTTATATTTTTGCAGCTGAAGGGTTTGGCATCCGCTCCGAAGTATGCTGCGCTATTAAGTTCAATGGCGAATCCAGCTTTGTGATCCCCGCTTGGTAGATTATCCCTTAATTCCAAAAAGTCAATGATAGCCTCATCGTTTTGGAAGAGGTCAAGACATGGGGGATTTGGTTGGTTCCATTCAATGAGTTCAGGGTGGATAATGGGCATTACTTCATCGATTAAGTTAAGTGCGGGAGATGTATCAGTGAGGGTTAAGACAGTGTGGTGAAGGTCGTTGATGGTACTCTCCCTGTCAGAATCAGGCGTAGGATGAGACGTAGGGTCTGTGGAAGATGTTTCCAGCTCAGGTACCCAAGTGGTCTTTATCTGTGCTTCTCCATAAACAGGAATGTCTTTGCGTGGCGGAGGTGGTGATGTGTCTTCCTCATCTGAAGTGTTAAGCTGTACAGAATCGAATTCCCACTCATGTGAGTCAGTCTCTGAATCACTCTCCAGCATTCGATTGCTATACCATACTGGGATGTCTTTGGAGTTAAATACTGCAGGCGTGATTGGTTTATGTACTTTTGTGGTGATCAATGCTGCAGGAACCGTGATGGGGTTTAAAGGATTTGTTACTGGAAGTATTGGTAATGGTGACTCAGTGGCTTCTGCTAGAACTACTGGCGCCATAGATGTTGCTGCGGGTTCTGATACAGTTGCTGCTGCTATTGGTGTTATTGACGGGATTACTGGTTCGATTGGTGGTATGTTTAGCACTGGTGATGGTTGCGGTGGGGTTGTGAGCCTCGATGGGGCAATGGCAATATTGCTTGATGGTGCTTTGATTATAAAAGGTGTCCTCTTTACAGTAGGTGGGCAAAATGGTTTGTTAGGTTTTCCTTTAAATCTGAGTTTAGGAAGGATCTCTTTTTCAAAGCCTAGGCCTGTATTACCTTTGGGCTTGAACTCTGGCAGTAGTGGTTCATGTCGTCCTTGTTTGCAGTATCCCAAGGCACTCTGACCATCATACCCCATTCTTTGCATAATGAGGAGGCCTTTACCATACTGTTCCGTAGGAAGTGTAACTTGTGGTTTATCAGTGGTGATGGGATCCTTATAGATCCAGTCCGCTAGGTCCTCATCTTGTGTTTCTTCCTCTTGACTCTTTCCAAGAATGAAAGGCGTTAAGGCACATGCAGGCGTGATTAGTGGTTGCTGGAGCAACTGCTGTGGTTTACCATGTGTTCTAGGAGAAGTGGGCATTTGTCCCACACAAAAGAGCTGACTCAAGTTGTATTCTCCAGGACCTTCCTCTGCGATTTTCATCTTAAGCTTTTCTTGCTTGGGTATAGGGGTGTTTGAACTGGCAAGAGAGGCGGGATTTACATATGATGTGGAGGAAATGGCTTCTCTATTATTAGGAACAGTAATTTCTGGTTGATGGCTGATATTATGGCAAAATGCAAAGGGATTTGCATCGCCCAGGATTGTGATCTCTGCACCATTATGTGGGAACTTGATACATTGATGGTAGGTAGATGGAACAGCTTGCATGGCATGTATCCAAGGTCTCCCTAATAATAGATTATATGGCAGAGGAAGGTCTAGAACCTGACAAATGATGTGCTTTACCACGGGGCCCACTCGGATTGGTAGTACCACAGCTCCTTTGGATGAACGCTCTGCATCATCATAGGCCTTGATGGTGATCTTCTTGCGAGGATCCACTGATTCTATTGCATATCCCAATGCTGTGACCAACTGTAGTGTGCAAATGTTTAGGCCTGCTCCATTATCTATCAAGACTCGCTTGATCCTGTGTTGGTTGACAAAGCCTTCAATGTGGAGCGAAGCATTATGAGGTTGTTGGAAAGAAGAGTTGTCACTTTCGGAAAAAGTGAGACAAGGTGATGACTTTAGATTTCCAACCATGGCTTGAAATTGGTCCGTGTTCAGGTTTGCAGGGACTGACGCCTCTTGGAGTGCTTGATCCAAGATTGTTTTATGAGAGGGTGACAAACGCAAAAGCTCCAAAATGGATATAAGCGCAGGTGTTTTGTCTAATTGTTCCACAAGATTGTACTGCTTTGGGATGGAGGTGGTGCCTTGTGGAGCTGCCTTGATGGTGACCTTGCCACGACGTGTAACAACATTGCAATTTGAGGTGGGATTTTTGAAGGTAATAGTTGCAATTTGTTCACTAGCATCATACAGGTGATTTACAGTGTAATTATACGCAGCTTGCGTATAATCAGTGGTATCAGGACCTCGACTGGACGTCGAAGGACCCCTTTGATCTTGCGATGGAAGTGGATTCTTGAACATCTGATGATCATTATTGGTTGTTTTTGGGTCATGCCCTTCAATTTCAATTTCTCGTTGCCTTGACCGTGATCGAGTTTGAGCCATTTTGTTTGCAAGTTTGTGTTGAAGTTGATTGAAGATGATGATGAGTTGTTTGATGAAGGATTGATGATTTTAGTGGATTGGTGGTATGTAGATCTCTAGCACTTTAAGGTAGATGCAACCGAAATTCCTTCTTTGAATTGCTTGTTTGTTTTGATAAGATTTGATGTGATAAGGTGTAGAGAAATCTGAGATGTGTTACAGATTTTGACTACCTAGCAATGAGAGGATTCACTCATGAACTGGTTTTAACCTGCGTAGATGTGTCTCTTAGGATGAGCTTATCCTAGATGTAGAAACAATCTAAAAAGTGATGTGATGTGTTTGATTTCAAGCAATATCTAAAAAGGAATCGTGGGACAAGAACCTCTTAATGTTTTGAGAGTTTTGGGATGGATTGATGATGAAGTGATGATGTATGAGTGAGATGATGGATGTTTTTGTTTTCAACTTCAATCTTTCAATAAAAACTTTGTGTCACAAATGGGACAAACTCTATCTCTTCCCTTTCAGGCGTTGGTGGCATTTCTCGAGCTGTGTTGTAGGTGATACAGATGTTTGGGAAGAAGTTGGGATTAATCTTTCCTCCTTGATTTTTGTGATAACTCAGAGCTCTATATTGCATAAAAGCTCTGCGGTTCAATGATTTGGAATCAAACTCGTTTGTTTTACCTTGAAGATAGAGACGTATGCGATGTAGAAAGACTCTATGGGAGACAAAGATTTGTCGATTGATATAGAAGAATTTCCTCCTTTTGATCAAAGCCTTTGAGCTTAGTGGTCTCCTTTTCAAGGTGATATTCTGATGACACTTCTTCTTTCGCAAGATGTGAAGAATGGTCATAAAATGTGATTCTTCGTTGTTGGCACTGTGTTTTTGGTATTTTTGGTTGTGTTGACAGATGTTGGATGAATACTTTGTTTTTGGGATTGATTTTCTGATTTTTCTTTGACAAGAAAACAAAGCAAGCACACAAACACAAGATTGTAGCCTCAAAGGCACAAATGAGTATGGGTCTAGATCAACCCAATCCTTGGACTTGTTTTTGACCCTTCCTTTAGATTTATTTTAAGGTGTAATTCCAAAGCCTGAAGTCGGCTCAATTTGCACTAGGTCTGTAAAACGAACACACTTCAAACACTCTTTATCCCTATGGTCAAATGGCCAGTTGTGATAAATTTAGCCCACATCTTGATATTTCTTCGACTTTGGTACTACATACCTTATGAATCCCGCCGTGGCAGGTAAGGATGTGATATACTAAGTCTTGCACGAGCATAACAAATAGATGATCCCTATGATGGGGGAGTCACCACTTTTATCAAGTCACAAGTGACCTTTCAAAAAGCTATGTTTCTACTCAAGGAAATATGTATGGTGAGTATCTTGGGAGCAAAACCATCTATGCTCTTGCACTAAATTATACCTCAAATATCCTCAATCAATAGAACAGGTGGGCTACTACTTAAAGGTGTTTAGTCATGTTCGATGGCTTTGGACATAAGTTCATTCTGCAGTGACTCACTTAAGAGCCTTGTAACTGGTGGTGGGGCCCATTTGTCCTTTCGGCCAGTTACACTGTAGGAACAGCTATACCCAAGGCTACAGCTTTCGCTCTCACCTGATTTCTATAGCGGCTCGAAGGATTTACCGCTCGAGGTCGTTCCCAAGAGTATCGATCCCTTGGCAGGCCTCTCTTAAAAAGATAAAATTTTGAGCATTACTAACACTTTTCTCTTGCACCTAGGACCACGAGAGCCAAGGGAGAGGATAGTGTGTGTTAGAAGTAGGACCACTCGACTGACTTTTGTGCACAAGCGTGCCAAACACGAAATTCACTTGTTCTTTTTAATCCATCATGGCAATATGATCTAACTATTTGGAGATGTTGCTCCAACAGTCATGGTGTTCTTTTTAACTTCAAAAAGCAATGTGTTTTGTAATCTAGAATTGAGAAATCCTGGTCAACTTAATGAAAAACACGTTTTGCTTTGAAGGAAAATGTTTGTTTTTGCCAAAAATAAAGACAAGTGGATTGTTCTTTTTACTGGACCAAAAATTGAAGTGTGGATTGTGATTTTTAAGTCCCAATTGATGCAAGAAAGAAAGTTTGTTTTGTTGATTTTAAGCACCAAAACAAAATGTATCCCTAACTAGAAAACAATGAAAAACTGTTTGTTTTTTTTTTGTGTTTTTAAGTTCTTTTTAAGCACTAAATGAAAAAAAATTTTGTGATTTTTGTTGTGTTGTTAACCTGCACAAAGAAAAGAAACAGGTTAATAAAATCAATGCTCAAAGGGGGGCTTCCACAAGCCTAATTTTTGATTTTTCGGTTACAAATTTTACAAATCCTGATCCTGAAATGCCCTGAAATTTGACTAAGTCTGAAATTTGGAGGATCTTCCAAAAACTAGATTTTGCATTTCAACTCCTAGAGGTCTGAAACCCCTCTCAAACATCCTGAAAGTATATATGGAATATAACTTAAAGTATAAGAAAGAGAAAAGATAAGAGGAAATGTCACTTATACTTAAATGTTATATTCCATATATATTCTACCTCCCACAAGCCTAAAAAAAAAAAATTTATTGGTTACAAGGCCTTTTTTTATAACGTTCTGTTGCAATAGCGCTAGTCTGTGTTTTTGCAAAAGCGCTGATTCATGCAATAGCGCTAGTCTGCATGAGCAGAAGCGCTAATTTAAACGGTAGCGCTGAAAGAAGAGAAAAATCCGAGAAGACAAAAGCGCTAGAAGTGTGTCAATAGCGCTAAAACTGTGACAATAGCGCTAGAATGTTTCCAATAGCGCTGAAACATTTTCAATAGCGCTACTTTATGGTCAATAGCGCTAAAAGAAATTTTTCAATAGCGCTAAAACGCGTTCAATAGCGCCGAAGCGCGACCTGTGTGGCAATTTCAACAAGAAAAAATGTTAATTTCAAAAATGAAGATCAGAAGGTTGCGTGTTCGATTCACGTCGGGTTCACCAAATGACGCCCTCCTAAATGGCACAATGTTAGTCTAAGATCAAACAACATAAAACACACAAGAAGTTAGCGTTAGTCAATCAAAAACTAAAACATGAAGGCATTCCAAAGGAGACACTAAAAACAACATGCTAAATATATCTAATAAATAGAACAAATGATCATGAGACATCTCCAACTGCCTCTTAGCATGGCCTTAGCTTCTTCTCCCTTGTTCCTCTCCTCTCCAAGTTCCAAAATAGTGTAGCTCTCAGCAGCTTTTTGCACTATGGATGCTTATGGAGGATTGAGATTTGTATAATAGCTCCAAATATGAAATGAAAAGCTAATAGTAATGCTAAAATGATGTATTTTAACTAAAAAGACAAGATTTTAGTTATGCTATGCTAAAATGCTCTCTAAAATGGCTATAGTCTAAATGCATACAAGTTTTCAGGATCTGGATTATGAAGGAATGGGCTCTATTTATAGGAAAAATGGAGCAATGGATGGCCAGGATTGAAAGGTTTAATCAAGGGTCAAGCTTGAAAGTTGGGGATCCATGTGCACAATTTGCACCAATGAAATGGTGACAAGTGTCAACATAAGATTGGGTTGAGAGAAGAGGTTGGAGGCATTAAATGCCTGAGGAGACCTCATGGTTATCTAGAAGGCTAAGGGTCAAGTCTAAATTAGGATTACCCACTGGATTAGGAGTTAATCCAAGGATAAACCTTTGTGCAAATGATTAAGAGATAATCATGGTCAAAGCATTGAAGGCTTGATGAGACCCTTGGGTTGGGTAGAGGTTGAGTCAAACAAATGTTTTAACCATGTGGGAGGGTTGAATTAACCATTAATGGTTATTGGAGACTTTGTGGATTAAGTGGTTGAAAGTTGGAAGCCTTTAATGGTTTTCAAAGACTTTGGGGTTTTTGGTGGTTGAAGGTTGAAAACCTTCAATGGTTATCCAAGACTTTGGGCCATTTGAGAAGTGACTCCATTTTGCTTAGGAATGTGACAATATTTAGGAAATGGTTTAGGCTAATTAGGAAAGGTTTAGAAGAATCTAGAAGGGGATTAGATTTTGCAAGTGGATTTGGTGGGTGAGGGAAAATAGGATTTTATTAAAATAAAAATTCATTTATTTCAAATATGTGTGCAAGTTGCATTTGTAGGAAAATGCAAGTGGGGTGGGGAATAATGATTTAAATAAATGTTTTATTTAATTTATTTAAAAGAGGAATAGGGGGATTTAATTAAATAAATTGATTTTATTTATTTAATTGATTTGTATTTGATTTAATGAATTAATTAAAATAAATTGAATAATTTATTTAATTAATAGAAGAATGTTTGGGGATGAATTAATTAAATATTTATTTAATTAACTGATGGCTAGTGGATTTTTAATCAAATAAATACAAAATATTCATTTAATTAAAATGGACAGATTTATGTGACTACACTTACTAACAAAATTAAGGGCTTGAATAAGGAAAAAGAGCAATTGTTTGACAATATGATGAAAGAATAAGTATCCAGTAGATTACTGAGAGGGAGGGGGGTGAATCTGTAAATAGAAAAACTGATACAAACTTCCCAATCTCAATCTCAATCACACAAAGTAAACTTATCAAATGAAATACCTTTGTAAATACTCATAAGAAAATCTGATTAACTGTTACAACAACTTACCAGTAAACAACATTAAACTTGTAAACATCCAAATGCTTTATCATATGTCAACATATTCCATTTCTCAATGCTTTCGGTTATCATGCCTTATCAAAATAGTTAAGTAGTTAATCAAATCAATCCTAAGATCACAACCACAAAAACATTTACCACATGACACAAGTATTTTGACGTGGAAACCCAAATAGCTAAAAACCACGGTGAGATGGGACTCACAAGATAATATCTGAACTCTTCTAAAGTTCATCCTATTAGGAGCCAAGCCTGTTAAAGATTTTACAAAAGTCCTATTAAGAACTGATCCTGTTAGGAATCAGCCGGTTAAGGGATTGACTACAAATGCCTTATTAAAAGAAAATACCTTGTAAGGAGTAACCTCAGTAGAGGATTTGAAAATCCAATCTAATGGATCACCTTTTTAGAGGATTTAATAAGTAACCAAGCTTGTTAGAGCTTTCCTGGTTAGGGGATTTCAATTATGTTGTAATTGTTAGATAACAACATGAGTTTGCTTGATCTATCTAAATAACACTACACTTGCTTGATCGGATCCTTTTAAGCTCCTATCTGCCTTTACTCAAACTGCAGACTCATTATCCGATTTGGCAACCACACACTCAATTGATTTATGCCAACTCTTGCCAACACTAAACAAAACAACTTCATCCACCTTAAATACAAATAAATTAGGTCAGTAACACAACAAAAACCTAATTCTCTCATCGAGATTACAAACAAGTCGGTACAAGTATGACCATTGGATTTCATAACAATCTCTACACATCAATTAAGAAAACCTCAACTGCTCCTTAATTACCGCTTCATCAAGCTCAGTAACTCATCACGTACTTTGCATTAGATGCAATACATTTTTCTCATTTCCTAGACAAACAAACGCACCAAAACATTTTGAACTTGTCTTCATACAATGACCATAAGTGTCACCATCTTTATCGCTCAACATCAGATCATAAACCAGCATGACCAATTTAACAAGCTTAATCGGTTACGGTTTAACAAAAATAAATAGTGGGGTTTACCAGTTACATTACATAGATAGGGTTTAACCTTTTACACCGGTTACTGGTTCAACTCACAAACTTACATACCGGTTTACAATGTCCTTCACAAAGCTCTTCCTATCGGTTACAAGACAATATCACCAATATCAGAAATATCATTACCAGATAATTGACATCAATGACAACATAACATATCATTAATGCAATCTTCAATGTAAATGCCAACAATCTCCCCCTTTGGCATTGATGGCAATACAAATATCAACACCATGGATTGCTACTGTGTTTGTGAATAGGAATCCTGGTTTACATTACCAAGTATTCACATGCTATCTCTGTCTTCAATCTGTCACTTGTTTTCCTTCCCATAATCACATAATTCTTCTCTCCCTTTGACAACAATGTCAAATTGAAAGTAAAATATGTAATGTCAAATTTCACTGTGCTTCAACAACATACTGCAACTTGATGCTCATCCTGTGGAATACATCCACTACTACACCAATCCTTGTGAAATTCTGCAAGTAGTTCAGAGACTGATGCAATCAACATCATGCTCAACTAACTCATGAAGGGGTACAACCCCTAGTTGACTTCTAAGATACTCAAATGTAGTCCTAGGTAGAGGTTTGGTAAAAATATCTGCAAGCGTCTCCTTGGTAGAAACATGCTCTAAGAAAACATCTTTTCTTTGCACTTTTTCCCTCAAGAAATGATACTTCAATTCAATGTGCTTGGTTCGTGCATGCAAAACAGGATTCTTGGAAATATTTATGGCACTTGTATTATCACATAAAATATTTATAGGTTATGAAATCTTCATCTTAAAACCTTCCAAAATGTGCCTCATCCAAATAGCTTGTGTGCAATTCATATAAGCAGCAACATACTTAGCTTCAGTAGTAGATTGTGAAGTACAACTCTAGTTTTTACTACTCCATGAAACAAGCCTTCCTCCAAGAAAAAATGCTCCACTGGTTGTGCTTTTCCGGTCATCAACATTTCCTGCCCAATCAACATCTGTGTATACCTTCAAATCAAAGTTTTCTCCATATGGATACCATAATCCATAGTCAACGGTACGTTTCAGGTATCTAAAAATTCTCTTGGTTGCTATAAAATGTGTTTCCTTAGGATTCTTCTGGAATCTAGCAACTATGCCAACCACATGGGCTATGTCCGATCTATTGTGAACAACATAGTGCAATTTTCCAATCATTGACCTGTATTCCTTCTCATCAATAGACTTAGATTCATCATCCTTAGACAACATGCAACCTGTAACCATTGGTGTCCCAACTGGTTTACAGTCACTCATGCCAATATCTTCAAAACCTCTTTTACATACTTAGACTGTGTAATGAAAATACCATTCCTCATTTGTTGTATCTACAGGCCTATGAATTTTTTTATTTCCCCTACTAAAGACATTTCAAACTCATTTTTCATTTCATCTACAAAACCGTTGCTCATGACATCATTACCTCCAAATATGATATCATCAACAAATACTTCACTGACCAGTATTTCCTCTCCTTCAGACTTGAGATATATGTTACTATCATCACCCATTCTCAAAAAGCCTATCTTCATTAGATGTGTATGAAACCTTTCATACCATGCTCTGGGTGCCTTCTTTAATCCATATAAAACCTTATGCAATTTGCATACCATGTCTTTTGCATCAGTCAAAGCATAACCATCTGGTTGCTCTATGTATACTTCTTCTTCCAATATTCCATTCAAAAATGCAGACTTAAAATCCATCGGATATACCTTGAACTTCTTATGGACTGCAAATGCAAGTAAAGTTCTGACACCTTC
This sequence comes from Cryptomeria japonica, assembly GCF_030272615.1. Lineage (NCBI taxonomy): Eukaryota > Viridiplantae > Streptophyta > Pinopsida > Cupressales > Cupressaceae > Cryptomeria > Cryptomeria japonica. The sequence goes on from NC_081405.1 coordinate 284,920,384, forward strand.
CAGTCTTGCTACTGGTGCAAAATTTTCTCCATAATCTTCTCCTTCTTCTTGTGCATAACCCTTGCAAACCACTCTTGCCTTGTTGCGAACTACAACACCATCTTCATACAACTTGTTCCTATATACCCATTTAGTACCTATAACATTCTTATTTACCAGTTGGGGTACTAGGGTCTAAGTGTTGTTCTTCTCAATTTGATCCAATTCCTCCTCCATAGCTTTAACCCAATGATCATCACCAAATGCCTCCTTCACAATTCTTGGTTCAATGGTGGAGATCATGCAAGAATTCTCTCTTATTCTTCTTCTGGTTAGTATTCCAACATCCTCATCTCCAATAATCTGTTCAGGATTGTGATTCAGTCTCACATATCTAGGAATAACATGATCATTATCTTCAGATTCATCTTCTTCTGAATGTATCTGTTCTGGTTGAACATGTGCATCAAAATTTGCTTTGTCGGTTTCAGATTTCATAGTTTCTAGTTCCAAAAATAAAATGCAAGGATCTTCATCCTTTTTCTCTGAACTGGTTCCTTCTGAGACTTCAAGAAATTCATCCACTCGAACATTAACACTCTCAACAATTCTCTGTGTCTAGTTTTTAATACATTTGTAGGCCTTACTCTTGGTGGAATAGTCAAGAAATATACCTTCATTACTTTTAGCATCAAATTTTCTAATGTAATTACCTCTCTTAGTAAAAAATTTTCTTCCAAATATCTTAAAATATATAACATTAGGTGATCTTCCATACCATCATTCATAAGGAGTCTTTTCCTTACCTCTCTCTATCATAACCCAGTTCATTATGTAGACAGTTGTGCTGACAACTTCCCTCCAAAAGGTTTTTGCTACACCTTCTTGTATCAACATTGTCCTAGTAGCTTCAACAACTGACTAGTTGTTTCTTTCTATGATACCATTCAGCTATGGTGTCCTTGGTGCAAAAAGTTGTTGTCTGATACCATTCTCTTCACAATACCTAATGAATTCCTCATAAGTAAATTCACCGCCTTGATCTATCCTTAGACATTTTATCTTCTTACTGCTCTCTTTCTCAGCTAAGGCCTTGAATGCCTTGAACTTACCAAAAGCTTCAGTCTTATCTTTCAAGAATGTGACCCACATCATCCTTGAGCAATCATTAGTGAGAATCATGAAATATCTATCACTTGAATGCTTTTTGTTCTTATTGGTCCACAAAGATCTGTATGAACCAAATCTAACAAGTGCTCCCCTGAAAAGGATTTTCTTTTTAAAGTTGAAGTCATCTTTCCTAACTGACATTCTTTGCAAAGAGAATTAACTGGTTTGTCTAACTGAGGCAAACCTCTCACTGTCTTGGACTTACTCACTTTAATAATGTTATCAAAGTTTATATGATAAAATCTCCTATGCCAAAGCCAACTATCATTTATTTTTGCAATAAAACAGTTGCTAACTTTAGAACTAAGGTGAAACAGGTTACCTTTAGTTTGTTTCTTGGTTGCAATCAATTCACCTTTGTTGTCAAAGATTTTGCACATACCATTTTTAAACTCTAGTGGGTATCCTTTGCCATTGAGTTGTGCCACACTCAAAATATTATGCTATAGTCCTTCAACCCAGTAGACATCATCTGCACTACTCTTCCCATTAAGAGAAATAACTCCTTTACCTTTAATCATGCAAGGTGAGTCATTGCCAAATCTAACACCGCCATTAAATTCTTTCAAGGAAAGAAATTTGCTCTGATCACCGGTCATATGATGTGAACTACCACTATCAATGATTTAATCATCAGAGTTATCCATCCTGGATACTAATGCCTTTTGGTCTGATATCTCTTCCTTAATAGCTACAAACACCATATCTTCACTAGCATCATCATCAGATTCTTCATCAATGATACCATTATCAATAGCAATAAGACAATCCATCTTTCCTTTTCCCTTATAATTCTTGAATTTATCTCTCTTCTGTTCATTTTCACCATTAGGACAATTATCTGTTATGTGACCAATCTTGTTGCATGCAAAACATTTTAAAGGTAATTTACCTCTATATTTACTAGTACCTCTAGGCAACCATTTTTCCAACAATGCTTCAAGCTCCACTAAACTATCTTCATCATTAGCATCTCTGTCGGATCTGGATTCATAACCATGACTAGTATCTCTACTTTTTCTCACAGATGGGTTAGAATTAGAAGCTCTAAATGCAGACTCAAATTTATGTACACTACCATCATAACTATTTAATTCAAAAGTAGTAAGCTTGTCAATCATGGAGTCAAGAGTTACCTTAGTTTTATCAATGGACTTCAGCTCCTGAATAGATGCAACTTGGATAGCGTAGACCGGTAGCAGGATTCTCAATACCTTACTGATCACTATGCATCTTCCACTTTCCCTCATGCACTCTTAATTTCACTGACTATCTCTGTTATCCTTTGACCATACTGCTGGATATTCTCACCTTCATTCATCCTCATGTAATCAAACTTTCCTCTTAGACTCTCCTCTTTAGCAATCTTAACATGTTCATCACTGCTATAAATCTCTTCAAGTTTTTTCCATACCTTATATGCAATTTCAAGACCATGAACATCTACATATTCAGCATTAGACAAGAAATTGATAATAGCCTCCAATGCTTGATGATTTTCTTCTTGTTATTTCTTCTGATCATCAGTTAGAATCCCAGCAGATGCAATATACTTAGTATCTACATGATCCCAATATTGACTTCCCAGACTCTTGATGTAAATTTTCATTCTGTCGCTCCATATCCTATAGTTTTCTCTATTGAAGTTTAGACCTTCCTTCTTCATCATGATCTAGCAGATCTTTTCCTCAAGCTGTTAGGCTTAGACCTTAGAGGACCTGAGTTGCTCTGATACCAATTGATGGTATGATGAAAGAATAAGTATCTGATAGACTACAAAGAGGTGGGAGGTGAATCAGTAAATAGAAAAGCTGATACAAACTTCCCAATTTCAATCTCAATCACACAAAGTAAACTTATCAAATGAAATACCACTATAAATACTCATAAGAAAATCTGGTTGACTGTTACAGCAACTTAACAGTAAACAACATTAAACTTGTAAACATCCAAATGCTTTATCATATGTCAACATATTCTATTTCTCAATGCTTCTAGTTATCATGCCTTATCAGAATAGTCAAGTAGTTAATCAAATCAACCATAAGATCATAACCACAAAAACATTTACCACATGACACAAGTAATTTGATGTGGAAACCCAAATAGGGGAAAACCATGGTGAGATGGGACTCACAAGATAATATCTAAACTCTTCTGAAGTTCATCCTATTAGGAGCCAAGCTTGTTAAAGCTTTTACAAAAGTCTTGTTATGAATTGATCTTGTTAGGAATCACCCGGTTAAGGGAATGACTACAAATGCCTTGTTAGAAGCAAATACCCTGTAAGGAGTAACCTCAATAGAGGATTTAAAAATCTGATCTAATGAATCACCTTGTTGGAGGAGTTAATAAGTAACCAAGCTTGTTAGAGCTTACCCAGTTAGGGGATTTCAATTCTGCTGTAATTTTTAGAGAACAATAAGAGTTTGCTTGATCTTTCTGAATAGCACTATAGTTGCTTGATCAGATCCTTTTAAGCTCATATCTGCCTTTACTCAAAGTGCAGTTTCATTATCCAGTTTGGCAACCACACACTCAACTGATTTATGCCAACTCTTGCCAACACTAAACAAAACAACTTCATCGACCTTAAATACTAATCAAATAGGTCGTTAACATAACAAAAACCTAATTTTCTCATCGAGATTACAAACAAGTTGGTACAAGTATGGCCGTTGGATTTCATAGAAATCTCTACACATCAATTAAGAAAACCTCAACCGCTCCTTGATTACCGCTTCATCGAGCTGAGTAACTCATCACGCGCTTTGCATTAGATGCAGTGCATTTTTCTCATTCCCTGGACAAATAAACACACCAAAAAATTTTGAACTTGTCTTCATACAATGACCATATTTGTCACCGTCTTTACCGCTCAACATCAGATCATAAATCAACATGATCAATTCAACAACCTTAATCAGTTAGGGTTTAACAAAAACAACTGGTAGGGTTTATCGGTTACATTACATAGATAGGGTTTAACCTTTTACACCGGTTACTGGTTCAACTCACAAACTTACATACCAATTTACAATGTCCTTCACAAATCTCTTCCTACCAGTTACAAGACAATATCACCAATATCAACAATATCATTACCAAATAATTGACATCAATGACAACATAACATATCATTAATGCAATCTTCATGCAAATTCCAACAGTGTTAAGTTGAGTAGGAGAACTAAGAAGTCTAGTCACTCCTCGGATGGACACCTTACCTAGAGCCCAACAGGATGTAGTCAATGCTTTAGGTAAACTAGTGCCCTCAAATCTCAAAGGCATTGAAGTTCATGCATACATGTTTAGTGCTTTGATTTATATTTTAGATTTTTTCCTGAGAGGATGGAATGACTACTTGAAATCCTCGAAGGTCACTTATGCATCCATTTTTAAATTCATGTAAATTATTGCATTCATTTGTACATAAATTTTGGCGGATTCCTACCCTTTGCCATTGATGTCAAAGGGGAAGAGTTTTGGGAGAGTGCGGTGAAAAATGATGCTTTTCGTAGGGGCAGTCAATTGAGTTTACATATTTTAGATTATCAGATTGCTCGCAGTTTTTGAAGTTTTGGAAAACTTCTCATTTTTTACAGTGTTGCCATCAATGCCAAAGGGGGTGATTGTTGGCATAAGACACTATTATGATGATGCTCTGGTGAAGATTGATGATGTCTGGTGCATGAGATTTCTTAGGAGTTATCATTGATGGAAACTCATCTTATTGATCTTATCTGATATGGAGTTTGGGATATCTGGGTGTCTTGAGTAAGTTTTGGTAGAAGTCTGTCAGTGATACTCAATGTACAGTGTTGGTGAAAATTCTCTTATCCGGTGATGTATTTTTGGTTCAAGTCATTTGAGTTAAGTTGATTGAGTATGAGATGCAGATTATCATGCAATACTATCCTCTGGTGTTGTTTCTTATGCATGTTAGAAGGTCCGGTATTCGGTAGAGCAGTAAAACAGGGTTATCTTCATTATTGATGGTGTAAAGTGTGCACTGGATTCTTTGAGGTGATTCTGGAGGTTGTAGGTAAGTTTGAAGTAATTGGACCATCTTATAGAAAGTGTGTGATCACATTTTTGGGATCCGAAATATGGTTTTGTGAAGATTTGAGCCGACTTGAAGCTACACATTTCATATTTTGATATTTTGAGAAGTCGACTTGTGGGAGATCAATTTTGTTAGTGTGGATATATAAGATTGATTTGGTTAATTCTTTTGGGTGATGATGTGATATGAGAGATGTTTTTGGGAGCAATTGAGCATAGTTTCACATACGCACCTTGAGTTTTGTTGATTTGGTAATCAGTAGCAGAGAAGAATATAGCAATTTATCAGAACAACAACAACGGATCACTTTGTGCCTAATCAGAACTATTATTTGACACATCCAGATGCTTTTCTTTAGTTCATTACTCATTGTAATCATTTTATATTATCTTGTAAGGCAATGAGCCTTCCTCCAGGTTGCAACCCTTTTATAATTGAGCACTGAGCTCTAGGCAGTGTGCCTGAATGCATGTGCATTCCCCTCATGCAATATTGTTTTACTATTGGCCAGTATAATAATATTGTGGGCACTCAATCCCACCATGGTTTTTCCCTTTCTGGGTTTCCACATAAAAATATTTGTGTTACGGTTATGTACTTGTTTTCTTTGTGTTTCTGCATTTTAGTTTCTTACTTGTGCATCCAGTGGTTAAAGTATCAGATTAACGAATTTGTAAATACCAAAACACTGATTCTTTCCCCCCTCTTAGTGTTCATTGATTCCAACAATTCAATCTTAGTGAATACATCATGGGTATTGTCAAACTATGATAGATTAACACAAATAAGATTATTTTATAACTTGAAATGCCTCATTTTTTCCCACTTTCCAAAGAGATTATCTATTGTATTCATAATATCATTTGATATTTTATAATATCCAACATGAAATTAAGACCTAAAGGAATAGATGAACATAAATTATCATAGGCTTCATCTTTTCTATCAGACAATTTAATATTTTTTGTAGTGCCTATGGGTTCTAGATCTTTGTCAAATGTGAACCTCTTTAGCTTTCATTTAAAAAATACATGTTCCATGTGTGACTTCCAGTCATAGTTATTATATTGAATAAGAGTAATAATTTGAGCCATATCTATAATGAAAATAGAAAATAGAAAATAGAAGAGAGGAAAAATAATTTACCCCTCATGCTATAAAAAATCAACATCTTTATTTTAAAAAAATTAATTTTTTTTGCAAATTTTTCAAAAGGCTAAGACAAAGTACTAAATCATTTCTTAAACCAAAATATTATGTAATTAGTAAAATATTGTAAAAAGTGCATTTATAAATTTTTAGAGCACCTCGATAACTTTTTTATGTCACAAGAATCACAAAATTCAAAATTCAAAAATGTAGATAAAAATTTATTATTTTAAAGGATGAGAAAACAGATTTGACTTTTATAGGTAATAGTAGGCACTTGCATCAAAATCTAGTACAAAGTAGTTAATATCATTTTGACTTATTTTTAAGAAGTTAATACCTTGGTGAAAATTTATAGCGAAGAGAGAAAAACTTCCTCAAAAATGATGCGTGTGCTACGTAGCCCCTTGGTAGTAGATCAGTCAAGACCACTAAATCTGCTAGTGGGTTGGCCAAAAAATTTGGTTGAGCCACTGGGGTTGAACTATTAGTGGTGTTGTCAATTGATTTATATGGCTCGAGTAATGTTTGATCCCTTTAGTTACATGCACGCACAAAACTATAAAAATAAGAGTGTAAATTGGACAAGGTTGTGGTGGTCGTGCCTCATTAAAAAACAAGCCATTTTTGTCAAGCATGGAGTGGGGGCCAACAAAATTTCACCAACTTAAACAATAATTTTTCAATAAAATAATTGTACCTTTTTTAATAGCTAGTATAAGCTTCCTTCAAACCTTAAAATATGTTTTATGAAAAAATAGTGTCACACAAAAATAAAAGTTTTTAAGCTTAATGGGTTGGTCCATTTTCTCTTAAATATACCTAGCAAAAGATCCCACCTAATTATTTTTGGATTTGAAAATGGATTTCTAGCTCTATAGATCTATTAGAATCATCAATGGACATAAACTTTCAAGATCTCTTATTAAACCAAAAAATTATATTCCTCAAATGATTAGCAAGAGTAAAATATTGCTTGATTATGACGCATATTGAATTAGATCTATTGGTCAAATATTAAAAGATGCATAGTGTACACCTGATGTCTTACTTATATAGGTAAGGTTGGGAGATGGGACTAACTAGGATGATAACAAGTGTCATAATCCTATAACATGAAATAGTTAAAGAATAAGATCACATTTCTACTAGAGACTTCTAAAATATTTGTAACTCACTACGTAAACTCAATTAATGAACATGTGTGAAAAAGGACCTAACAAAAAACTTGTTAAATATTGCACCATGTGCACACTACAAAAAGGGAAAGATAGGAAATATTTTTGTTCACACTAATGATGGCCAACAATCAGAATCCCAGTGCAATATTCCTTGAGTTCTAGAAGGAGAAAAATGAAACCTTTTAGTAGAAAATCATAATTAACAAGTACACATTTTAGTGCACAAAAAAATTTAAACAAATATTTGTTGCTTCTTTATATTCAATGAAAAAAAAATAGCATACAACAAAGGCAATGCATATTTTAAAATATGGACCATAAAAAATATCTATAGAAAATGTAGTGAATCCCTTACGTAGAGAGAATGTTCTTCACTATTATTTCTTAAAATTGAGGCAAAGTGGGTAGAGTGGGTGGCTATTTTAAGTTAAAATATAAATTTTAAAATAAAATTTTGGAGATTGGAAATTAAAAGACACTCTTATTTTTAATCAATTAATAAATATGTTTAATATAAGATTATTCCTCAAACCCCTTAAGATCTAGATCATTAAATGCTAAAATTGTTAATAAGATTTTAAACTAGCTTTAACTCACCATTGACCATTTTGTCATCAAATTAAAAAGAAAAATGAAGATCAAATATAAATCTTTAGAATATGTAAAAATAAACTCAATAAAAATAAAAATAGATCAAATGATCATAGGGAAAGAGTGTTCCTCTGGAATTGGCTGGCAGCCCTTCCGAGTATCCCTTGGGTCATGGTTGGAGACTTTAACATGATTGAAAACCAAGATGATAAGGCTGAGGGTATCCCTTTCGAATGGAAGTACCAAGAGAAACCTCACTGAGATAGGTTTAAACAACACATGCAGTTATTTGACCCTCTTGAGGGCAGCAAATCTGAATCCTCTGCCCTATGGTACACTTGGTGCAACTTTCAGCAAGGCCCCAACCGAATCTACTCTAGATTAGACAGGTTCTATGTTAATAAAGATTTCTTCTCCTTCTCCCCTAACCACTTGGGGAACTCGGTGGTTGTTTTGCCAGTGACCTTATTCGACCATTTCCCTATCATTGTTTTCATCAATACTAGGGATGCCATATCTAACAACAATACTTTCAATAAGAAGTTTATCCTAAATACCTCCCTGCTAAATGACAAGGATGCCCTAACTACCATTAAAATGGTTAGACTCTTTAACATGCACTCTCAACATCCCCAATCCCACACCCTCAGATGGAATAGAAATGTCTCCTCTTGGCAGAAAATATTCCAAACTATTGGCCAGAAGAAAGCCAAAGCTCTCAAGTTTGTGGAAAAAACTCTCACTGAATGGCTCCACTCCTTGGAGCATGAAATACAATTACATCCTTCCTCCTCTGTCCTAGCGGAACAGGTCTCTCAGGCTAGAGACATTCTTAGGAAACATCAACAGGTCAAAATCAGGGGTGCCTTCATCAGAGCCCATAATCATTGGCTCAAATTCGGAGACAAAGGCTCTAAAGTCTTCTTCAATCTCCTTAAACAAAAACAAAATAGAGAAAAAATTGACAGAATCATAGTTGAGGATAAGGAACTCCTAAACATCAATGAGATCAAAGATGCTTTTGAAATGTTTTATAAGACCCTCTTTACCTCAGAGGATAGTGAAGCCTCAAAAGATGCTAGAAATAGGTGTAGTAACATTATCCCAAAAAAAATCTCTGAGAATGAAGCTCTCCCTCTCAAGACCAAAATCTCTATGACAAAAATTGTTGATGCCATTAAAGCCCTCAAGGATGATAAGGCCCCAGGCCCTGATGGACTTCCTGTTGAGTTTTACAAAACCAATATTGAGTGGGTCACCAAAGACCTATATGACATATACACCGAAGCATTTGATAATGGCACCCTTGGGGAGTCCATCAATAGGGGCATTGTTAAACTTATCCCAAAAGATGGGGACAAAGCCCTCATAAAAAACTAGAGGCCAATTACCCTCCTTAACATTTCCTATAAAATCCTGGCCAAAGACCTAGCCTCTCGCCTTGAGAAAATCCTGCCCAAGTTCATCTGCTCTACCCAAACAAGATTCATTAAAGGTAGGTATATCTTGGAGAACCTTGTCACTAGCTGGAAATCTATGGAATGGGCCAAGACCTCAAATCAAGATACTGCCATGTTCGTTGTGGACTTTGAGAAAGCCTATGACAGGGTGGAATGGGACTTCATCCTCATGATGCTCAGAGCCTTTGGTTTCCCTAGCGAGTTTTGTAGATATGTTCAAATTCTCCTCAAAGATGCCTCCGCCCTGGTTGAATTTAATGGGTCACTCTCCTAGCCTATTCCTCTTTCTAGATCCATTAGACATGGCTGCCCCCTTGCCCCTGCTTTGTTTGTCATTGCCTTGGATGCCCTCTTTTACCTCCTAAGAGATGATACCCTATCCCCTAAAGTTCATGGCATTAAGATGTCAGATGACTCTAAATTGCTCAACATACAATTTGGTGATGACACCACACTCTTCCTGGAGCTCTCTAGGTATAACATTGACTTCCTCAATAAAAAACTTGCAACTTTTGGTAGAGCCTCTGGTGCTCGTATCTCCAATTCCAAATCTATTATGCTTGGGTGGAAAGAGGACCCCCCAGAATGGCTTCAACAATTTGGATACTCATGGGGAGGACCCAATAAAATAGTCAAATACCTTGGTATCCCTTTTTCTGTCTCTCCCTCTCTCAAAGACATGTGGATTTGGGTCAAAGAAAAGATTGACAAAAAACTTAACAAATGGGACAATAGGGTTCTATCCTTGGCTGGTAGGATCCAAGTCTGCTAGAAAATCCTCTCCTCCTATAGTTTATACTACTCCTCTGTCTGGATATTCAGTAACTACCAAATTTATGAGATACAAAAATCTATCAGGCACTTCCTTTGGTCTGATGGTAAGGGTAAAAGAAAGCCCCACGTGGTCAAATGGATCTGGTGTCACATAGATAAGAAACTTGGTGGATTGGGACTTAAGGATCTCAGAATGCAAGGAATTTCTCTGGCTGCCAAGTGAATATTTCATGCCTTGGAAGGACAAGAACCCTGGGAGATTCTTGTCAGAAATAACATACAAAATGGCGTCCCCAAGTCTGCCAAATCTTGGAAAGCCCTCCCCTTTAGTGATCTAGTAGCAGGCGGATTCTTTGTGTCTGCTCAAGGCACTTGGGTGTTTAAGTCCATCTGGAAAGCCTGGGAGCATGTGCATAAACTTATTGCCAACTCTAATAGTGGATGTAATAACACTTTGCATGGCAAAAGGTCAATATGGTAGAATCTCTACCATAACTCTAAACCCCTTGCTTTAACCCAAGGATGCTCTGCTAGGTGTTGGTATAATAAGGGCATTAAATATCTCATGGACATCTTGGAACATGATAATCTCATCAACTGGGAGGATCTTAGCAATAAGTTTCGCCTCCCTGCCTTGCATAAGAGAACCTACAATATGATAAAAAATGCCTGTGCTTGTCTAGATCTTCCTAGGAACACTGATGTAGACGCTCACAGATACCTCTCGTTCCGATGGAAGGATGGCTCCCTCTTCTCCAAGGTCAAAGCCAAGTCTATTTACAAACTGCTCACTCATGATACCACGGTGATAGATCATGTTAACTCCCTCTGGTATGTTGACCTTAATGCCTCTGCCTAGCAGAAAACGTTTGAGAAACTATGGAAGTCCCCCATCCCCCCTAAAATCAAATTCTTCAGGTGGCAACTAATGTTGGATAGACTGCCTATTAGGAATAACTTTGCTGCCTTGAACCTATGCTCTGTATGTAGGAAGCCTAAGACTATGCGACACATCTTTTTTGATTGCATTTTTACCAGAGAGGTCTGGCTGATGTTTGGAATGTCCATTACTGAACATGTTTGTACACTTGATATTATTACTGGATTCATTCATGGCCTCAAGAAAGATGCTAACCTATTCTAGAAAATTCTTTCTTCTTTCATACTTTGGTTTATTTGGAAACTTAGAAATGAGGAAAAATTCCAAGGTATTGATAGGACTCTTACTAGGTTTTTTAAGAAACTCATACGTTATAAAATTGTTGTGCAGGTATGCTTTTTGATGAATGTTGAGAGGGAGAAGTTGTTGCGTTTCCTCAGGGATGGCTGAGTAACCATGTTCATATATGAGATCATGAAGGATGGCTTTGAATGGGCTAGAATTGTGGAGAACCAAATGACATTCGATGAGGCTCTAAAGAAACTGATCAAGGAACTCAGGGACAATAGAGGTCCCTACTTTGATAAGCTTGAGATGTTTATCCAGGTCCTAGAGTGGAAGAAGGTGGTGTGGATGGAAGGCCCACAAGGATGGACAACATGGTTGGAAAACTAGGATGAGATTCTACAATAAGTGTTTAGTAGCTCTTTAGTTGATGTTTATGGATCACTATATATACTCTCTCTCGTAACTCCTTTTTGGTAGGAGGATGTCTATGTTCAGTCGAATAATCTCTCTGGTTGATGGTTGAGGCTCTGCCTCCCATGCTCGTTTTTGTATAAACTCTCCTTATTTTGGTCTCTCGATATTTAATATAAAAAAATAAATAGATCAAATACAAATCTTTTAAATAAAAAGATATCACTTATTCCTCAAACCCCCTAGGATCTAAATAATTAAAACTATAAATGCAATTTCAAATTAGCTTTAACTCACCATTTACAATTTTATCATACATTAAAAAAGAAAAATAAAGAAAAATAAAGACCAAATTTGAACCCTTAGAATATGTTAAAATAGAATCAATAAAAATCAAATAAAGTATAAATCTTAAAAAAAAAATCACTTACACATTAATCATTATACAAAACAAATAATTTAAAAAAATAAAAAATATACTAAATAATAATTAAATAATTTTTATAAAAGATTTCAGATCCTATAAAATCTATTTTACTCTAATTAAAAACTAAATAATCTTTATATAATTACAATAATCAATCAACTCTGGAATTTAAGAAGTGTCCATAGACCAAACTTACCAAAATCTCCACTCAACCCACCTACTTCATCTGAAATCTTTGTACTAAACAAAACAACCTAAAATAAACTTTGTACAGATTAAATAATATTTCAAAATGTCTATATTAACACCTATAATGCACCATTGACTGTATTAATTAAAAATTAAAAAAACAATTATAGTCCGAATTAATTAATAAAGTCAAAGGTGCATCTTTTGGCCATCAAACAAATATCACATAATTTTCTTTTGTGAAGAATTTAGGGGAAAAATATATAAAATTGAAAGAAAGTTTTCCCAAACAATAGAGGATAGCAATGCAATAAGTTGTTTTAAATCTGTTATAAATATTTAATCACGACCCATCCCAAAGGCATTCTTCAAATTATTTGCACTTTTGCGTGTAGAGAATGGCAGAAGCCAATGAAAACGGGAATAGGAAGATGAAAAAACGGAGCAGATCAGGGATGAGCATGGAAATGGATGCAGCTCCAGCCGCAAAAGTAAAGCTCCCGCAGGACGATCTTGATCTCAACCTTTCAAGGTACGAGCTACGAGTCAAACAATTTTATTTATGTTAAAATTGATACATTCTAGTGTATGCTGTGAGTATTGGGTTGAATTTCAGGGAAGTAAAGGATATTATCAGTGCAATTCAGCAAATTCGTGATAAAGCTCACAAGGATGGCCAGAAGAAAACTCAGGAGATCATCAACGGGTAAATTATAATTATTCATATTTCATATGTAACATCGCCTTCTTATTTTGGTAAATTTCATTTCAGCTTCCTCCGATTTAGCATCATTCACATATTTCAGAGGCGTTTCTTTAAATAATGTGTTATCTGTCGTCATATCTGACCTGCGTAGAAGATCTTTGAAATGTTCTTGGAAGTCAGATCATTATCAAACTAACTTCCCTCTAGCTTTCCTGAGAGATGCGTGCGACAAGGATTACTAATATAAATGTAGAAAAGAATGAACAATTTCAATCTGAATGAAGATCCATAAGCGAGTCATATCGGTGATTATGTTGTGGTATTTGCGATCCTGACGAGTAAATTCCCGGTTTAAAAGCGATTTTATGGCCTTGCTTAGCTGATTATTTTACATTTTATTTCATTTGCAGCCGAATGTGAAGCTTCCTAAAATTAGCGCTCTAAGTTTTATTCAATCATATTATACTATTTACGCCTTCCTCCTTAAAACCGCTTCAAAATATCACAGATTTACTTTTTCTCGCCAATTTCAAATAGAATATGCTCTTTAAATGTACTTTGATCCTCCTCTGTTTTTCCCGCTCATACTTCACTTATGGAGATCTTTAAATAATCGATGCTTTGGTTCTGTTTTTGTGTCATTTTAAGTTCTTGTGAAGCTGAGTGTAAGATTTGATTTCAGTGTTTCATCTGAAGTGAAGGCCGTGCTAGACGAGGCTAAGCTCAAATATGACAAAGAAAGGTGATCAATCGTTTCCTTAATTTCTCTTCTTTGTGTTTTTCATTTCAAATACTTATAATAGTTGGTACCACACAGGCAAAATTTCATCAAAGTTGCCACGAAGACTTGCAAAGAGGTAATGCAATACAGTGCAATTGAAATTTATAGCACTGCAAAGATTTTCTGTGGAATTTCAAATCCCTGGAAAAGCCGGCCTCCAGTTTTAAGAGTGTTTGATTTTTGCGCTTGCAGTGTGAGAATGCTCTGAAAGTTGAGTCCTCCAAGTTTCAGTCAGCATATGAGAATTTCTGCAAGGAAAAAGCCTCCTTTTTGCAGGCTTACAAGGGCAAGTACTCTTATTACTTTATAATTACATTTTCTGCCATACAAGTTAGTTTTATTTTCGCACTCTATTTCTCTACCTTAGAATAAATAGAGTATCCCCTGCAACAATATCGAGGTTTGTATAAAAGCACGCTACTGTGGCTTTGCCATATAATACTACTAAGTAATCTATTACATAATAAGTATTTTTGATAAAAATGAACCATCATATGGGCTCGGACACTGTTATATAAAACATTACCAAAGAAAAGGGAAGAAAAATAGACGCAACTATTAGACATGATATTTCCACAGTTCATCTCTCTTATGAGCTCTCAATTTTTTTCATAGAATTTGAATAAAAATGTAGATTTAAAAAACCCAAATATATCTAGACTAAATCTGACAGATAACTAGCTCAGCTTTGTAGAAATACACCCGCCGTTCACTATGTACTTTTTAGAGTTTCCAGCTTTGCAGGTTTCACCATTTCAATTAAGTTTTTTTAGCCAGTTGTGGACATTAATATCTTAGTTAAATTCGCTACTAAAACATTTCTATTATTGAAAAATATTATAATGATCTGTCCGTAAGTGAGGGTGTTGCGGCCCCTTTTGACCGGGACACAGTCAGAGGCCCAATCCCGCGCAAGAAGAGGTGCTCTGTTTCACGTTGCATTAACGGCACATAAGACAATTAGCCTTGAATTCATAGTACATGTGTACATAAAATTAATGAAAATATGTCTGTAAAAACCAATCAAATTATCGAAGTCCATTGCATACGAGTGCAGAGATATATTCCAGATTTGAAGATGACAAGGAGAAGCTCCTTATCCAGTACGAACAACAGAGTAAGCACATTTTTTGATTCAGGCGTTTATTGAAGCCCAACCTGTGCTTGGCTTACACGTTTCTTAATTTCTTTCACAGGAAAGAAAGAAAAGAACGGCCTTGTAGATCTACAGAAACTTTGTTCTGACAAGATTGCAGCAGCTGAGGATGATCTCAAAAAGCAAAAGCGGGTATTGCTGCAATTACATTTTATATTAGTAATAAATTTTTTATTTATTTGAAAATTCATCTATAAACAGGTATTTAAATTTTTTTGAACTGTAGAATTCCATTCCCGTTTTATACTCAAGAAAAATTTATGTTCGTTAAAGTTTATAGAGTTTCCAGGTAGGAAGACATTAAAGAATTGATAATGATTATACTAATTCAAAGTTTATGTGCTCTGTTGTGGTTGGGAAGGATGACAAGTCGTTCAGCATTCTCCGCAAATCTCTCGATTCTTTTCTCGAAAGTGGCTCCGATGAAGACGACGACTTAGAAGATAATCATGGATTCGACTAACGAACAACAACAAATGTTATTCATTTTGATGCGGTCCGTGAGCTTTAAATGTGTTGACTGCTTCAATATGTGAGATGGGTTAAACAGACAACGTGTCCGTCATGCCACCACATGAGATTCTATTCACGGGCTTGGCCATCTTTCTTACTAAAATAGAAAACAATCTCAAAGCTATGTTATTTGAATGCAAGCTGTTGCTTTACTTAACGTATCAAATCGTTTTGCTTATCGAGACGTAAGCTGCAATGTGTTTGTATCTGTGATCATGGTTAAGTCGACATATTACTGGAATAGTGCATGCATTCGTCTCGGAATTAAAACACTAGTTTTTTAAATCCACTTACACAAAGAATCATGAACTTCAATTGTTTTCTGCAAAAGCACTTCTTTATTTTATTATTGATGATTATCTGGTCTGCTATTAAATATAGAGCAAATGTTTCTTTAATATAAATTACAGAAATAAAGGAGTACATTATTAATACAAGAGCTGCGATGCAGCTGGAGTCCCTGCCATTTGCCAAAAAAAATTGGAAATTAGTAAGAATCTTGTAATAGAGCAGCACTGTGGTAACAGCAATGCTGGATAGCACAGACAATGAGGGGTGAATTAATTAATAGAGGCAAAATGAAGTCATTTGTCTAGGCTCTAGTTTCCTTAAGGGACAAAAACCCCGAAATAGTTTCGGAACATCAATAATCGTATATTCATTCTTCTAAGGAACATGTTTTGGGGTTATGCACAACATCAGTAGTTTCATTCTTCTATTTGAAACTTTCGTGTAGTGACATCAATTTTATGCCTTTCTCCATTCATAGGCAGGCAGTGACAAATATTTCTAGATGAAATACTGTGAATATATTATTCTTGTTTCTTATATTGCTCATTTGTGGCAGACAGTAGTTGTGGGAAAAAGGGAAACCTTAACCATTTGTTTACCTACTATGTTAGATTCATGCTTGGGTTCTAAAACCAAGGGCCTTTCAATCTGTGAAGTAAATATATTTGTTGGTATCCTTTAAAGTTTACATTAGGAATAATCCTCAAAATTGAGTTTACTTTTTCTAGTTGTTGGTCAGCCTTACTATACGACTTGAACACATTGTGTCATGTCGAGCATGACCAAGATGAATTGGCCCAAAAAATAGTGAAGGCCATCGAAAGTAATACTGTTTAAGTACTAAGTTTGATGAATTTTGATACCTTCTTTGCAAGTAAAACATCTGCCACTTCTGAAAAATTCAGTATCACATACATTGATAACGTATGAAAACAGTGCATTGCTAATCAGTTAATTCAGCTGTAAAGCCTGTACAGGCAAAGGTCTAACGACTTCTGCTTTCTATTCCTTACTTGATATTGTATCATGTTGGAGGCTTTAATTCATGCTTCAATATTGTTGATGTATCCTTTTAAGTGAAGCACTAATGGTAGTATTCTACGATTGGCTGGTTTTCAATATTCAAAAAAGAGATGATTATTATTATATTTCTTACATGAGTAATTACTCCTCAAATTTGAATGTGATCCTCTATTTCTATTTGAGGTGTTACGTTTTGTTGTGAATTTCAAAAGTACATTTATTTTCTTGATGGAATTTCCCAAAGACGTTTGGTAACATTATTACCAAAAAAATGGTGAAGGGCGTTATGAATAAACTGTGGTGTTGATGAATTTCGTTAGATTCGACATACTAAGAGCGCCAATCCCGTTTGATAAATATTAAAATCGATAACACATCTATTTTTTGTTAATTCATTGTGGTACATTTGAGAAGCTGTGGTGCCACGATAGGAGTTGTTGGAACTTGTGTGAGAAGTAAAAGAATCAAACCATCAATTCATTGGTGCTAATCTCAAAGAAGAGTCTATTTATTTATCAAACCATCAATGAATTGTTTTAATGATTGGTTGAATAGATTCTCAAGGCTATACTTATATTCTCATTCATCTAAGATAAATAAATGAAGACTTGGAAGATCCCCTTGCTGAAACCCTCATATACAAGTAAAAGTCTGACTGAAATACACATTAAGAGAAACAGTGTAAGTAGCTAAAATCCTGACAAGTTTAGTCATGAGCTTCCAATTGAATTTACCAAAAGCTTTAGAGATGTCAAATTTGATCATAATCTTGCTCTGTTTTGAACTTTCAGTGACTCCTGGAAAGCAATGATTATGTCTATTATTCCTCCCTCGGAAAAAATGGACCAAATATTAGAACTTAATTTATGTAATCATTTGACATAATTTTTGTAAGCTAGGTTGCATGGGATAACCAGTCAATATTTGATCCATCCAGTGAGGTATTGCCCCCTTGGGGATATGTATGAGCTTAGAGCTTCACTTTTAAGCCTTTAAGCATTTGTTAGTATTTTGTCCCATCAACTAGATCTACTTAGATCTATTCGGTCCATTTTTCTGTACCCTAAATATTTTGGTAAAATAATGTTCAGAAACTGTTTGATTCTGGTAATTTTCCAAGGTGGAAAGTAAAGATTATGGTGTTAATTTTGTCCTATAAAATGGGTCTTAGAAACTCTGTTTTATCTACTTCAATAAGCTTGGGAATGGTTTCAAGCAGACCCCCTTGGGCTATTTTCTTGTGCTATGTTGGGAAACTTAGAGAACAGCTTGTAAGTAATCTTCGGTGTAGGATAAAACATCAAACTTAGATTCAATACAATCCCTATTTACCTTTTTAATATCTTCAACTGAGTTAATACAATGTTTGTTGAAAGCAGAAGCATGAAAATATTTGGTGTTTGAGTCTCATCAGTTTATCCATCATCTCACGTTCTCTAATGACCATAACATTCTTCTTTATTTTGGAGGTGATAAGCTCCCAAATTAGAGTTTGCGCTAATGTTTTAGCAAAATTTGTTCCATGTCAGTGCTTTATTTGAGCTTTGCTTTACTTTTCAACAAATATTGAGGTCGATCAGATAGTGTTCGATCCACAGTTAAATAGTGTTTGATTCACTGTAAAATAGTGTTCAATTTAGCTTTCAATGTTTGGTACTAAGGGTCTGGATATCATAGGTTTCAGGTTCGAGTCACATTTGGTGAGCAGACTCGCAAGGTGAAGCTAGGGCATGAAGGGTACGAGGAGCTTCGTCACAAGGTGGGGAGACTCGCAAGGAGAAGCTTAAAGAAAAGACAAGCAAGACATTACTTTGAACCAAAAATTTAATAACAAAATCGTTCCAAGGTTTAAATCAGACTCGTGATAGCTATAGCTAGAGTTCTGTCGGCTTCGTCTGTTGTTCTGGAGATTTTCTGCAAGAATATCCGCTCTCTCTTCTTGAGCGTTGAAGACTCCTATCAGGAGAGCCAAAATGAAAAATAAAGCACACAACTACTTGTGTTTCCAAGAACCTGCACGTTGATTGCCCTGCAAGACGCGAGTAAAAACCCTAGCCCTGCATGCATAACACACGTTTATGCAGGGATGAAACAGCTAAGGAAATTGGGGAAAGTGCATCTTGGTATGTTAAATGATTTTCACCTAATGAAAAAGAAAATATCACCGGGTAAAATCTATGCAACCAATCATTAAAACAAAACTATTTTGGAAAAATCCGTTTTAATAGCAAAATTCTGAAAAAGCATAGGATAAACGATGTCTTGACAGGAGCATTAATTAGAAAATTATCAGATTCCTAGCCAAACCAATTACAATCCTGGTGTATTCTAATTATCAGATTCCTAGCCAAACCAACTACAATCCTGGTGTATATGATGTCTTGCACATTAGAAAAACATCCAGACTAACAAATGCACAAAATTTACAAAATTACCACATTCCTAGTCAAACCAACTGCAATCTTTGTGTATAAATGTCTTGCACTAGACTAACAAATGCACAAAATTCATAATTTAACAATTCTAATCTTCATATTAAAAGTACCAGCCATATAATTGAAATGCATTACTCTTGAAAATAGAAAATAGAAAGGATGCCAAGAAAGAAATCACTAGATATGGCCTTCCATTCCAATTAGAATCTGAAATCCTTGAACTGTGGATAAAATCATCAAGCAAAGCAGTATACATATATACTAATGCCACATATAGTCTTCTATTTCAATTAGAATGTGAAATCTTTGAATAGTGGATAAAATCATCAAGCAAAGTAGTATACATATATACTGATGCCACATATAGTCTTCGATGGGTCATCCACTTTATTCTTTACTAAACCCAAAGCACATATCTTGAATGCAAGATCAACAAAACAATTACACAAAGTTATCAATCAAAGCCACTTCATTATGAAGCACATGAATCAAATTAACAAAAATAGACGATTTTAGCAGGTCAAAAGTAGCAAACTAATCGAAAATTGAACAAAAGACTGTTGTGCTCAAAGACAATGGCCTATGAATTTGTGAAAAGAAGCAATGACTTAAAAAAATTTAACTATTACTTATTTGTGTAGTTCAAGTCCACAAGTGCAATGTGGCATGGTACAAGCTTATGTGGTCATTTGGCTCTGTGTTTCATGGGGATTAAATTTGTGACCATTATTATAGTACTCTACTTGGAATCCAAAGAATTCAAAGAGTCTGAAGGAGAATCACTGAAAACAAGCTCAAGTGATTCTAGGGCTTGGAATTGGCGAGACTTGGAGTCTCAAAAAGACTCCGAGAGTTCAATCATAATACAGGGCTAGCTTAGAAAAACTACAAAAATAGAACCACTCAAGTTAATTTCTTGTGTAATGATGTAAACATCTTATTTTGTGAAACTCAATCCATTTTATCACTAAGCCTCATTTTTTGATAACCTAGGCTACTCGAGTCAATAAGACCTTTGACCAACAAGTTAGATGTGTACGTGATTTAAGCATCCAACCTTGTATCCACTAGCATGGGCTTGGACCTAGTATTAATGCAATGGCACACCCTCTCAAAAATATTACGACACACACTATTCTCATAGTTATAGAAAATACACCTTTTGTATTTTCTGGGTTTTGGTAGGATCTTTTAAATGCAGGTGGCTTGTAGATGCGATGAGATCTTCCTAGTTTACCAGTTTCCTGTTTCTTAAATCTAGGTGCCTAATACCAATCAGAGCCAAAGTTAACTTGAAATGTCTGATTACCATGCTTGTGACAATCCATTAACTCACAAATAATTCGATATATTTTTTTTGAATAGTTTTGAGTCAATCTAGATTGATCCATACATCATAAGCACTGGTTGAATAAAACCCATTGCTTCAAAACAAACTATCTTTGAGACTACATAAGACTAAACAAATAAAAGCTACCTGGTAAATGGGATTTGCTACCATGGCCAATGACCAAGTTCAATTCTGAGAGATGCATGTGCCTAATAAACAAGGCTTGCCCCAAGTGTTCCGGTAGATGACTATAAAAAAAAAGAAAGCATCTTCCTTCCCCAACTAAAATAATAAATATGCAACCAAACAGGTCTCTTTAGCCCAATAACCACACAACAAGACCTCGACTCAAAAATTATGCTTAATGCAAAGTAAATTAACAGAAAAATGGTAGGTAACATTCACTTAGCTGAAAGAAAAATCCAGAATACTCCAAAATCCAAAGGCACATGAAAGAAACATGTAGAAGCATAGCCAAGGCATGTAGACTATTTTAAGAATGGCAGCTGCATTCTTGATCTAAAAATTAAGCCATGTACCTACATTGTACTACACACTCATCACACTTATAAATTAAACACTTACAAATCTTTTTTAATTTTTCTTTTTGATTCATCTGTCATTTTATTTTTTCCAAAAAATTTCCTAAACCCCTAGGAAAATATCACTCGCCAATCAATTTTTTTTTAAAAATAATAGAAAAATTGTTTTAAAAATCATTTTAATAAAGAATTAACATTAAACCATAGATTACATTGTTTCATGCTATCTTCAAGAAAAAATATTAATTGAGAATGCTGGCGATTGAAAACATTAGTCTCCTGCCTTATAATAAGGCAGGGACTAATAAAATGCATTCTCATTGGTGGGGAAGGGGGCTAGAGTTAACCTCGAAAATGGGTAGCCTAAAAGAATTCGCGCTTTAGAATGTGTTAGTGTTGGTGAAGGATGGAATCATCACTTGGTGTAGGGAAATAAATGTTCCTTTAATTTAACTCAAAATATTTCAAAGAGTTCTTTTAGTTGCTAAACTTTTGTGAAACAAAACGACGATGAGATTAAAATCACAATTAATAATGCCTTGCTTTACTATTCTACTCATCTCCACTATTTGTAGCCTTAGAAAAGTGTTAGTGTAGTCACATAAATATGTCCATTTTAATTAAATGAATATTCATTATTATTTGACTAAAAATCCACTAGCCATCAGTTAATTAAATTAACATTTAATTAATTCATCTTCAAACATTCTCCTATTAATTAAATAAATTATTCAATTTATTTTAATTAATTCATTAAACCAAATTCACAATCAATTAAATGCATAAATTCTATTTATTTCATTTAATCCCCTTTCCTCTTTTAAATAAATTAAATAAAACATTTATTTAAATCATTAAAAACCCCCACTTGCATTCTCCTAAAAATACAAGTTGCACCTATTTGTTGAAATAAATGAATTTTATTTTAATAAAAATCCTATTCTCCCTCACCCACCAAACCTACTTGCAATCCTAATCCCCTTCTAGATTCTTCTAACCCCTTCCTAATTAGCCTCATCCATCCCCTAATTATTGTCACATTCCTAAGAAACTTGAAGTCACTTCTCAAAGACTCCAAAGTCTTCGAAAAGCATTAAATGCTTTATGTGTTCAACAATTTAACCTCTAAAAAGTCTTCCAAACCACTAATGGCTCTTACATGACCATTAATGGCTCTTACATAACCATTTATGGTTAAATCCACTTGCACCCATGGTTAGGGACTTTGACCTCTAACTCAACCCTCATGTAACCCATGTGTCTCCTCAAACATTTATTTCTTTGACCATGGTTATCCTCACTAACTCTTGCACAAGAGTTTATCCATTGGATAAAAGCATTATTCCTTGAATAATGAATTTATCCATTCAACTCAACCTTAACCTTACCTCCCAGATTAACCCTCAGGTCATGTCAAGCATTTAATGCTTCTTCCCTCTCCTCTCAACCCATCTCATGTTGACACTTGTCATCTTGGGATTGGGTTGAAAGTCCTCACATGGATCTTAAACCATTCAATCTTGACCCTTGTTGAGATTACTCAATCTCAACCATCCACTACTCTATTTTACTTATAAATAGAGCCGATTTCTTCATGATCCATATCCTGAAAACTTGTATGCATTTACATTATAGTCAATTTTAGAGAAGAGCATTTTAGCATAAATCACTAATATATTGTTATTTTGGACTAAAATAAATTATTTCCATTTCATAGCATCTAATATTAGTTTGTTTTACACTTGCATAGCATAGTTGATCATTTTTCAATCTTGAACCTCCATAAGGTGTGAGGCCCTACCCCGATTCAGTTTGACATTTTCAGTTATTTGCATATTGAGA
Source organism: Cryptomeria japonica (assembly GCF_030272615.1). Lineage (NCBI taxonomy): Eukaryota > Viridiplantae > Streptophyta > Pinopsida > Cupressales > Cupressaceae > Cryptomeria > Cryptomeria japonica. The sequence continues at coordinate 284,943,568 of NC_081405.1, forward strand.
CTATTTTGGATGCTTTATTTTATGCATTATGGACTTAGAACTTATATGATTCCATGATTTGGATCACACTGACATTTGTTGATGTTTTATTTCATGCATGATGATTATGAAACCTTAGATATGTTACTAGAATAGAATTACATTATGATGGTGAATGTCGTTATTGGGAATTTGCAGGATTTTATTTTGATGAAAAAAAAAATGATGCATATTTATGAATGGTTCATTTTTGGGAAAATTATGTTAATTGCTTATGTGAAATTGAATTTGAAAACAAAATGAGATATTGAATTATTGTTGCCTAATGTATGAGTGTTGAATTGCAATGGATTCCATGTATTTGATTATGAATAATTGTGATTACTTGGAGTTACTAATGTGTTAATTGAGATGCGCAGGAAATTATCCATGTGACCATGGAATTTATGGAGAATCAAGTCTAGACCAATGTGCGTTTGTTAAGCCGGGAGTTGTCTATTTGGAGAGACAACACCCCTCCCCTTGTAATGTATTTTATTTGTGATGTGTATAATGCTTGAGTGTAAAAATTTAATTTATATGTAATTGTGTAATCCTTCAAGAGACCAATTTTCCATGTGTGATTTTATATTGTATTTTTGTTGTGTCACTTGACACATGTGCTGATTAAGTGTCATTAAGTTGACTTGTCTCTTGGAGGGAGTTTTGTTTCTACCAAAGCCATTCAAAAACATGAGTGTGGTCCCAAAATTATCTTGGGTAGGGAGTCATGGGAGTGGTCAACTCAAGCTTGACCCGTAGGTAAACTTCAGTGGGGTTTCCAAAGGGTTTAATGGACTCTTAGGGTAAGTTTTTAGGCTTTTCCAAAGGTCCAAAGGGTATACCTATGGGTTAGGGGTGTTTTGCAACATGTGGCTTCTCCCATGTGACTATGAAGTCACTTCAAAAAGTGGTGTTTTCAAGATGCACGAAAATTGGACTTAGAAAGTTCTTCCTAGGATAGTGAACCTTCCCCTTAGGAGTCAAACTCTCTTCCCCATTCTCTTCCACCTTTTCCCTTTCCAATTTTAGTAAAGTGCAAGAGTTTGGGAAGGGCAACCAATGGGAACTCACACCTCACCCAAGGAGTTGGGAAGTGTGTGAGAGGCCTTCTTAGGCAAGATTTTTCAAACTTAGTGAGTAATCACCCACTCTCCTTTCTTGGAGATTTTGCTTGTTTTGAAAAGTTAGCAGGAGTTGGCATTTTTAGTGGAATTTTGGGAGAAAAGATAGTGGAAATTGGGCAGCTCATCCCCAACTAAAGTTAGCAAACCTTTTGGCAGAATTAGGTTGGTTACTCTCTTCTTTCTCTTATTATGTTGAAAATGATAGTTTATGTTGTTTTGTAACAAGAAAAGAGTTGCTTGAAAGATTGTGTTTTTAAGAAGTTTTTGTGTTGAAGTAAAATGTATAGTTTTCCTTTCTATGTGTTTGTTGTGTTTGTTGTTGTTTTTGGGAGTGTCCAAGATCTCCTATCCTTGGGAGGGTAGGAAGATCTTGGGGTGGAAGGAGTTTGACAGCCATGGGTGAGAGGCTCTCCTTATGGAGAGTGTTCTCAAGGGAGTCCTTGGTGACCCTTGATGCATAGCCTTGTGTATGCATTTGGGGGTCATAAGGGGAGCATATATGGCCTTGAGCCTTTTTGGGGGGCATAAGGGTTGTGAAATGTTTGGGTTGCATTTGTGTTGCCATGAGGTGGCTAGTGTAGTATTGTTGTTTGGCATGCATTCTCCCCATTGGTACATGGTCCACTTCCACCCATGGAAGAGTCACCATGAAAGTGGTGAATGTGAAGCTTGGGAAGGGGAATTTTGATTGTAAATGTGTTCCTATGTTCTTAGTGGTTTTGTGTGCGTGTAACCCGTCTAGTGCTTGGTTCTCCAAGCTCGGGGGTGGCTTCTAGTAAGCCTAGGCTGGGAGGTGAGCTTCCCATGGTCAAAATGTGTTGTTTTGCAGGTTGCATGGGAATGGGAAAGGAAGGATTGAAAGACCATGTTGCTGCTTATGTTGCAGAAATTAGTTATTATGACATTTTATTCTCTTTGGGAGTTGTAAATAAAAAGAAAGGAGCTAGATTTTGTTATTCATAAGGAAAAAAAAAAATATATAAAAAAATGTTTGTATGCATCATTAGCTTGTAAAAGAAAGAGAAGGATATTGTGTATTTATTTTCAAAAAAAAATAATGTAGCAATGTAATTCTATTATCTTGAAAAAGGAGGAAATGTAGATGTTTTTAAACTTCAATACTTCCTTGTAACCATGCTCATTGTACTTAAATCTGTTAAAGAAATACATGATGTTTTTTTTTACTATTCTAGTTAGTTGCAAATGGAAGCATTAGTGTATTAGATTGTATGAAAATTTTGTGTTTAACTAGGGTGGAAAGGTAGGTGCATTATATTTCTTTTATGTATTCTGCAAATAAGTGAAAACATGTTGCTGTAAGTTTAATAAAACAGTCTTTTATTTTCTGGTTATTGCAAGAAAGGAATTTTCATTAAACAAGTTTATCCTTTGCAAAAAAAAAAGAAACTTATAGCTTTTAACATTATCATTTTTGTTACAAAATAAAATATAGATTTGGAGACCCACTTTAAATGTATTTGATGCCTACAATGATAATTTGCTGATAGATAGCCCTGTTAGTTCTATAGAAAATTAAGCCTTCTTGAATTACAAATTTAATCAGACACAAAGGTATTTATATATATAAATATATATCTATATATATATATAAATATATATTTATATATATATTTCTATTATACAAATTTAAACATTAAAGAATCTGATTTACACTAAAAATAATGTTCACACCCTGATTATATTAATTTTTCAGACAAAGGGATCTGAAAACAAATCATTCAAAAACATAAATCTGCTCATATATATATATATTTAAATATATATATTTATACACTCATATATATATATATATATATATATATATATATATATATATATTTAAATAAAGAATCTGCTTGAACTGTGTCAGTAAAACCCATGTGCCCTAAACCCTCTGCGTATATATATATATATATATATATATATAAACATATATATTTTGATATCATATTTAAACAAAAAAAAACTATGTTCAAAACACATCTATTACCGAGGGTTATTAAACCCGTTTTTTTTTAAAAACTCTGCAAAAAAAAAAGAAACGCGTGTAAACATTCTAAAGCAAACTGTGCTCGGGCCGCAGCTCCTGGCTGCGCCGGCCGCAGCCTGCGACGGCCGCAGACTGCGGGAGCCGCAGTCTGCGGCGGCGCCGTCCGCGGCCGGCGGTCGCCGCGGCTGCGGTGCCGGCCAACGCTCCGCCCCGTAACCCTGTTCACCACTCCTCCTCCGCCCGAAACAAGAACCTCCGCCGATAACAAAGGCACAAACGCAAAGAAAAAAAAAGGGGTTAAGCTCGGCCGCCCTGCGCGCTGTTCGCTCGGCCGCCGACACTCCTCTTCGCACCCAACAAAAAAACACACACAAAAAAAAGGGGGTTGGAGATAACAAATTCGCCCTAACCCTAGTTCGGGTTAGGGCACACTCACACACAATTTGGAAATAAACATGTGAGAGTGGGGGAGGGAAAAGTGTAAATGAGAATTTAAATAAAAAGGGGGGGGGGGGTTCTCACCCCTACATTCTGTTAGGAAAACAATTGGTAAGTGGAATAATAATATAGAACAATTATATATATATATATATATATATATATATATATATATATATATATATATATATATATATATATATATATATATATATATATATATATATATATATATATATATATATATAGCTATGTGTATAGATGTTGAGTAAATATATGTATATAGGTATATGTGTATATATATATATATATATATATATATATATGCATATATATATATAAAAATAAGTAAGATTAAATTAATATTTAAATTATTTTAAAATTGTTATATGTTTAGTTATGAATACTTTCGTTAAGCATTGAGCAACGAAGAAGGAAGCGTTATAAAAGGATTTTAATTCCTAGTGGATTAAAAATTAAAAAAAATAAAAATAATAAATAATAATTAAAAAAAATAATAATAATGTAGATTTTTTTTAAACGTTTATAATCGAGTTTAGCTCGCCATTATGAATTGTAATTTATTTAGTGAACTTCTGTGTTGGGAGGAATTTTGGTTCATTGATAACTTAGTCACCTCCTCTCCCTAAATTGAATATAATTACCGATTGACTCAAACACAGTTATGACCTAGCCAAAATGCATTCCTTATCTAAGTTAATCGCACTAAGATGCATTATATTATATTAGTTAGTCGATAATTAGTTAAGTAAGTCGTTAACTAGTTAAGTATTACAAAAAAAAAAATTCCGTTCGTGCCCAAGAGTTGGGCATGACATAAGGCATCCATAGTGCAAAAAGCTGTTGAGAGCTACACTCATTTGGAACTTGGAGAGGAAAGGAACAAAGAAGGAGAAGCTACCAACATGGTAGAGAGCATTTGGAGGTGTTTAGTAGCATTTCTTAGATTTATTAAGCTTTCTATCTATTTTGTAGTGTCTTTCTTGATATGCTTACTTAGGAAAGTGTTTTGCTTGTGATTTCTAACACTAACAATTGGTTTCTTGTTTCTTGTTTGTGTTTGGTTATCCTAGCTAATCCTTCCATTTTGCAGAGCATCATTTGGTGAACCCGACGTGAAATTGGCCTCCCATTTCTCCATTTTATCTCCGATTTCTTCCATTCTTTCACTAGTATTGCTAAATTCTTCTCTTCTACCTCCCCGCCAATTTTCATTCCTTTTTGAGAGATCGCTTGATTTTTTAAAATTTTTGGCCCATCTCTCGAGGGGGCATACCACCCATTAAATTAAGATTTTATGGGGAATATTTCTTCATACCTACTTTTCTTTCTTTGAAACGATGTGATAAACCGCACTGTCTCAAAGAGGGGCAAATGTAGTCACATAAATATGTCCATTTTAATTAAATGAATATTCGCTATTTATTGGATTAAAAATCCACTAGCCATTAGTTAATTAAATTAACATTTAATTAATTCATATTCAAACATTCTCCTATTAATTAAATAAATTATTTGATTTATTTTAATTAATTCATTAAACCAAATTCACAATCAATTAAATGAATAAATTTTATTTATTTCATTTAATCCCCTTTCCTCTTTTAAATAATTAAATAAAACACTTATTTAAATCATTAAATCCCCCCACTTGCATTCTCCTAAAAATGCAAGTTGCACCTATTTGTTGAAATAAATGAATTTTATTTTAATAAAAATCCTATTTTCCCTCACCCACCAAACCTACTTGCAATCCTAATCCCCTTCTAGATTCTTCTAACCCCTACCTAATTAGCCTAATCCATCCCCTAATTATTGTCACATTCCTAAGCAACTTGAAGTCACTCTCAAAGACTCGAAAGTCTTTGAAAGCATTAAATGCTTTATGTGTTCAACAATTTAACCTCTAAAAGTCTTCCAAACCACTAATGGCTCTTACATGACCATTAATGGCTCTTACATAACCATTTATGGTTAAATCCACTTGCACCCATGGTTAGGGACTTTGACCCCTAACTCAACCCTCATGTAACCCATGTGTCTCCTCAAGCATTTATTTCTTTGACCATGGTTATCCTCACTAACTCTTGCACAAGAGTTTATCCATTGGATAAAAGCATTATTCCTTGAATAATGAATTTATCCATTCAACTCAACCTTAACCTTACCTTCTAGGTTAACCCTCAAGTCATGTCAAGCATTTATTGCTTCTTCCCTCTCCTCTCAACCCATCTCATGTTGACACTTGTCATCCTGGGATTGGGTTGAAAGTCCTCACATGGATCTTAAACCATTCAATCCTAACCCTTGTTGAGATTACTCAATCTCAACCATCCATTGCTCCATTTTACCTATAAATAGAGTTCATTTCTTCATAATCCAGATCCTGAAAAACTTGTATGCATTTACATTATAGTCAGTTTTAGAGAAGAGAATTTTAGCATAAATCACTAATATATTGTTATTTTGGACTAAAATAAATCATTTCCATTTCATAGCATCTAATATTAGTTTGTTTTACACTCGCATAACATAGTTGATTATTTTTCAATCTTGAAACTCCATAAGACATCCATAGTGCAAAAAGCTCCTAAGAGCTACACTCATTTGGAACTTGGAGAGGAGAGGAACAAGGAAGGAGAAGCTACCAACATGGTAGAGAGCATTTGGAGGTGTTTAGTAGCATTTCTTAGATTTATTAAGCTTTCTATCTATTTTGTAGTGTCTTTCTTGATATGCTTACTTAGGAAAGTGTTTTGCTTGTGATTTCTAACACTAACAATTGGTTTCTTGTTTCTTGTTTATGTTTGGTTATCCTAGCTAATCCTTCCATTTTGCAGAGCATCAGTTAGTATGAATAATTAGATTATTTTGTAGTTTGAAAATGGGTGGAATGAGTGGTGTTATAAATTTGTTATAAAGATGCAATGATAACTAAGAAGAACAAACATAATTTCATGGTAGATTTTGTGGATTATTTTTCAATGTCAAATTTTTATTGTCTTGAGATTAAGATTCATCAATCTTTTTATAAGATCTACTATTTTGATGGCTTTTATCTTTTAAAATATTTTATTTCTATAATTTTCCAAATGTGAATGATGTAATGTTTAGAGGATTCATATAATTGTGCCCACATCATCAGATTTAAGAGGATTCGTAGAATTGTGCTCATATCATCAGATTTAAGAAGATTCATGCTTATTTGGGTTTGTTCTCTATACGATTAATATTATTTATATAAAAGTAATCTTATAGAATTTTTAATTACATGTATTGTGAGATACAATCTTCATATAAAATTTGATTGTATATTATGAATTGCCTAAATATTATCATATAACTATAAAATGTAGGCAAAATCCTCCTTTCAAAAAAGGTCGTGACCTTTTTTTGTTTTTTGTGGTTTGGGTGGTCTCATTGCTTATGAGTTCCTCCCCTTTGTGTGCCTACGTGGTGGTTTTATAATGGTTCAGGCCTCTCCCAATTTTATCTAATTAGAACTATAAAATGTAGGCCCTACTTCCAAAGTATATTCCTTCTACCCTTTCTTCACTATTACCTAGTCAGTGCCCAAAAAAGGTACAAGGCTTATGAATACAGTCACTTGTCTTTAATTGACATATGTAAAAGTGGAAGATAAAAACCTCAAACTCAAGAATGTAAGAATGGTGATTCTTGATATTTGTAAAGAAACAATACCAAAATGTTTACATTGAGTTTAGGGAATTTAACCTTTATCCAATGCAAGGACAAAGATATTAACAACATCGTTATGTTTTGTATAAGTGATAAAAAGAAAGCTTTATTAGAGAGAAGTATGGAGGTGATGAGGGATAGGAGTTGAAATTTATGCTACCTTATCCATACATGCACAATAGGTAGGGGTTGTTGATCATTATTTTTTATATAGATTGTGAAATAGTTGATTAACTCCCTTGTCTATTTTATGAAGATATGATGGTAATGATTTCTCAAAATATAGGTACCAAACCAATATTGGTTGACTCTGAATTATATAGTCAATCTTGAAAAATATATAGCAATTATTTGGTAGTTTGTCTTAGGAAAGCTAGTATGCCCTTTCTAAATGGTGTGATAGGTTAACTAGTTAAAAAAAAAAATCATTGCAAAATACTACATAGTCTAGTGTTAGACTAGACTATTTGATGGTCATTTCGACTTATTTTATTTAAGAATGTCAAAAAGAGTAAATGGATTGAAATAGGGGCTAAAAGGGGGTAAAAAGTGGTCACTTATTTTTGTAAAATCATCAACAACTAATCTTAACAAGAAATTCAAGATATCCACATTCAAAATTTGAAGAAATCATTAGAACAAGATAAATAGTGTTTAGAATCTAGTTTCTATCAAAATCAAGATTCTACTAGCATAATAGTGGCAACAATTGGAGCAATAAGAGATTGATAATTCCACAATCGTTGAAGTTTATTAAAAAATAATACATGTAAAATACAAAATGAGAAGATAAAGAAATGAATTTTAACACTCATTGTATTATGTATATATTTATATTGCAAAGGAGAGAAATTGCCACATTGAATAGTGGCATTCCATTCCATGCAAAAGAAAGGAAAAAAATATGCCTAAACAAGCTTATATCCTAAGAAGGAAAAACCCAAGAGAGTTTACGCCACATAGAATTTTATACACTAACACCCCCTTTAGAATAGCTTAGGTGATTAAAAATAAAAAAATATCTTCATTTATAAGCCTAGTAAAATATCCAAGTAGTAGGCAATCTCTCATAAAGTGGAGAAAGGGAGAAAAACCAATGGGAAAAAGAATCTCCCAAAAGAATAGAAAATATAAGGAAGAGGACTAGAAGCCCCTCCGTAAAGAGGATGATGATGCTAAAGTAGACTACATCTAAAGAAGAGCTCATAACTAAGTGAACTTGCTCTTGGTAAAAGGTTGGTGATATTATCAACAACCTATTTTGAAGACTTGTAAGGACTAAATCAATTATCTAAGTATGAATGAGGTCCAAAATGTAATACATATGAATCTTTATGGGTTTGGTCTGTTAGAGGTACAATAGATTCATGCATATCCAAATGGTTCTCTAGTCATAATAGATGGCTATGGGCTACTTGAATAAGATATCAAATATTGTGAGAATCCCTTGAAGCTAAATAGCCTCACTAGCTACATTAATGGATCTCCTTAACTTGACATTTATAGATGACAAATAAATAGTAATTTTCTTCTTGCTAAACCAACTAATAAAATAAGATTTAGAGAGACATGGTATCTTGAAGTGGACTTATGATTTTCAATATCGTCAAATCCAATCTAAATTTTCATAGCCAACTAAATCAACCTCTTAGTTAGTTTTTAGTATACCTCATGAGGCACTTTCATAAATTTTAAAACTAGGCCAACTACATATGATATGTCAAGCCTGGTGTGAGTTAGATTGATGAGACTAACAATAAATTATCAATACAACATAACATCAACCAATGATGTACTATATTCAAACCTCAAACTTGGCACCAAATAGGAAGGGAGTAAAAACTAGTTTGCAATAAATTATGTGAAATTGAGAAAGTATATTATAAGTAGACTTAGACTATAAAATAGTACTCCAAGTCTATAATGTCAAATATATCATGTACTGTTGACTTTATTACTACTATAGTGGATGAAGATCTTTGGGTGGTGAAAAGATCATCAACATTAAGTACCGATATCAATAAAGTATCATCTCACCACAAGAGATGCACATTAAAGTCTAACTTGCATTGAATGAAACTTGAAGCTAGGAGGTAGGAATGCATCTCAACATAGTAAGCTTGAGAGGCTTGTTTGAGGCTACAAGGTATTTGTTAAGTCTAAAAACTAAGGATGAATCATGAAAAATGTTGATGACTACCCCATGTAGATCTCCTCTTGAAGGTTTCCATAAAGTAGTGCACCCTTCACATCCATCTAGTGCACATCCCAACCATGTGTTATGATAATAGGAAGAGTAAGTTAGATTGCGGTCATCTTGCCAATGGGTGGAAATGTCTTTTATGTAGTCAATGATAGCAATTTTTGAAAAGTATTTAGCTACCAAACATTCCTAATACTTAAGAACCAACACATTTACAATAAACTTGGTCCAATATATCCACCTACATAACATCACCTTTCTTCCCCTTGGGAAGAGATGCCAAGTCCCAAGCATGAGTTCTAATAAAAGAATCACATTTTTTATGCGTAGCGTTATCTCACTTAGGTGTGCACTATGGATCTAAGGTAGAGGAAAATAAACCATGTGTCTCACTCCAATGATCTAACCATGTACATATATCATCTATTGGATTCCCTACCCATGTACCTACACAATCAAGTGTCTTTATAAACCCAAAGGGGGTAGGAACTAAATGGCTCGAGAGAAAAAAATATTAACCTCTAATGTAATCCTAAAATAAGATGAGGATGAATCCCCATCACCATCCTCGCTATCAAAACTAGAAGAAGAAGAAGAAAAGACCTTGGCTTAGGATTTTCATATGAATGATTTGAATAATTAGAAAAAACATCAATATTAAATAAATCCACAAACAAAAACGAAATGTAAACTATTGATTTGGTAAGAAACACTTGAAATACAAGTGAATAGCTCATCTATATTCAGATAAAAGAGATGATTCTATATCGGTATGCCTGCTATTGGATCTATCCATCATCTAAGGTCTTCCTTGAATTGTTCTAAAGGTTTATTCACTAAAACCCTAAACTCTATGAGCATAGTTTCTATTTTTTTATTGACTTGCACAACTCGTTGTCCGTCCTTATGCTATGTGTTTATGTCTTTATAAATGTTTGGCTATCATCCATTCTCTCTTAGTGACCACTTTACTCCTAAACCCATGCTCTAAAAGAGTCACCTAAGTTACCCTTATGAGTGCACATTCTGAGGTCCCCACCTTCATCCCCACTAGTGGCTACATCTTATTGTGTTACGTTAATGCTTTGTGTGGCATTTTCTTTTATATTTGTAAACTCCATGATGCACTTTGTTACTCCATATCTTGCTGGTTGTTGACTTTTCTACTGGATAAGTGTCACATCATTCTTAAGTGGTGGACTCTTATTTGTGTTGCTATTGCATGATCTTGAAAATTTCAAATGCCAAAATTGCGACGGTGTGATTTCATGACAAGTGGTGCTAGCCGCATGTTCTTTCTCTAGTTTCTTTTTATGGAATTTTGTATGCAGAGACTAATCTCTCCTAGTTTTTTTATGGGATTTTATAGATAGAGACTAATATCTCATAGATTTTTATGGGATCCTCTATCGATAGCATTAACGTAAGTTCCTAGAAGTATGTGAGAGATTTTTTTTTTAAATATTGTGTAATTCAAGTTGCCCAACATTTGTAGAGCTGATATAGGGTTCTTCTCATAGAAGAAGTAAACGATTTTCATCTTGAATCATATAATTTCTTCAACCCAGTGTTGTTTCTATATACTAAAGGTCTTATAGAAGAAGTAAACAATTTTCATGAAGAATCATATAATTTCTTCAACTCAGTGTTGTTTCTATACACTAGAGGTCTTTCATCGTTATAAGATTATCAAAACTTTCCTAGGATCTTTCTATTGAGAAAACCTATCTATGTTCAATTTCTTAATTGTTAAAAGGGCTTTTAAAATGAGCCAAATGATCTCATAACTTGCAAAAGAAAAGAATGTATAATTGATAGAGTTGAAGGTGTAAGGGATGTAACTATCCATATGCAAGGGTGGACCTTGTTTGGATTTTTATTCAAGATTGATAGTCATAGAACTATTTCTAATATTTGGAGTTTAAATTTCAGTAAATTGGTGGTCCCTAATATATTTATAAATATAAAATAAATTAGGGCAATTGTCAAAATGCATGAGTGAAATTTTAAAATAATTTTGAACAAGAAGGTGGCATGCTAGCGAGATTACAAAAGCCCTATATATGTGAGGCTTTTAATTTGAATTTGTCTTTAAATGAACCCATTGATTTTAGTTCTTTGTGTAGATTATATAAAAAGAGTAGGCATAGTTATGAAAGAATCTAGCTTCCTTGTTATAGGGTTAAGGTGTTAGATATTGCTGAGAAGTTTGTTGGAATGATGTGTTGTCATTTATGTCAACATATTCTTCTGTGTATTCCAGTGTTGCAGTCAGATTAAATGAGTTGGTTTGGTCAGTGTGTTGCAGTTGAGTTGTTGCGGTTTAATGGGTTTTGAGATAAGTATCTCTAGTTGATTTGGCTAAAGTTTTAGTGGTCCACATGATGTTTTGATCGAGTTATGAGGTTCGGTATTGCGGTTGGTTGTTCAATCGTTTATGGTGTTCAGTGTTCTGGTTTCTGCTCTGCATTGCTCCAGAATTGCAATATCTTGGTTTGCGGATTTGGCAGAGTGTTTGGGACCTTCATATGTGTCCTCAATTACGATGGTTTATGATTTTGAGATCCGCAAGTGAATCTTTCAGTTTGATAGTCATCTCAGCGTGTGTTCTTGAGGTTCGGTATATTCATGATGGAGATTCTAGTAAGTGACATGATGTTGCAGTTGTTTCTGGTGTAATTCACATTGCTTGTGGATGTTTCTAGATCGTGTTTTATCTTTGTTGATGGTCTGCATTGATCGTTGTGCACATTATTGATCATTTTCTTGATTCGGTAATGTTCTTCATTTTATGTGACATTCATGATGATTGTAGTGTGTTGTGGATGTTCAAGACATAATTCTTGGAGGTGTTTCGTGTTTGTGGGATTGATTTAGGTCCAGACTATATGTCTTAGCTGATATTACTTTGGTCTGCATGTGTTGTTGTAGCGTGTGAGGTTATATCCATGTTATTTGTGTTGAGGGTTGAGACGACCTTGAAATATAGTGTTAGCAGCAATCAAGAAGGAAGATTGAGAGGGGGGGGGTGAATAAGTCTTCACCGGAACACAAATAATCAAATACCAAAGCATAAACTAATAAACTGCAGCAACTGAAAGATAAGAAAACAAACAACACAACACACAACACACAACACCAATATTTTTGATGTAGAAAAACCGATCAAGGGAAAAACCATGGTGGGAACCTACCCACAATAAGATGATACTCTGTAGTAGTATGTGGAAATATTACAATGGGGAATGTACATACGTCCAGGCACACTACCTAGGCTCACTGCCTAAAAGATAAATGCTCGAAAGGCTCCAACCCTCAGGGAAGTCTCACTAACTTACAAAATGAATCGGACTACAATCCGGAATAAATGAATTGCAATAGTAGCATCTACATATGCCTGATAATAGTTTCGATTAAGCACAATTTTTTGCTCTGCAACACCGATCTCACCACAACACTTAATTGAATGATATATCTCTTGTTCTCACACACAACTCTCTCTGATAATGTAGACATTGTTGGCATGTTTGGCATAACTAATGAAGATGAGATGATGATGGATGACTGTATCGGTAGAGGAAAGATTACATGATCACTTATTTGTGTTGTCATTGATGACAACCAAGATCAACTAATGTTTAATGATGTTTACAGTTGGTTTTCGATGATTGTCTTATTGGCTAAGTGATTTAGTCTACCGGAGTAAGAGTTTGACAGAGTTTACTGACAAGATTGTGAATTAGGACCTTAACTGGTAAAGTAGATAAGTTTTGATGGAATCGGGTGATTAGCAATGTTTGGTGACTTGTTGTTTGATACATAAGCTCTTATGATGGATTTGAGTATGTAACCGGAATCGCATCCTATGATGGTTATTGGAAGGCATGTTTTGAATTTTTGATGAAGTTTTGCCAGGCTTTAAGAAGGGTTTAAGGACCGGTAAAGAATTCTCTTAACCGGTAATGATTTTTGGTTTGGCGGTGATCTACATCAAGTTCATGTGTTGATGATAATGCAACACAAACCGTGTGATGTGTTTGAAAGATGTTTTGGTGTGTTTGTAGAACAAATTTCTTGGGAATGTGCAAAGTGCTTAGGAGAATGTGCTAAGGGTTTGACTTTGTACTAGATCGACTTGCTATGACGATTTATGATCATTCAACGACCGATATTAATTTTTATAATTGTAATGTTCTCTATGATGATTTGTAATGAGTTGTAAACATTTGTGATGATCCACGTAGCAAGTATTAGGGTTTTGATGCCGAACTAGTTGTAAAAGTTATTTATGTCAGTAAGATTGATGTTTTGAAGTGTTGGTGATTTTGAGAAGTGTGTGAAGCCGAACCAGTGTGTGTGAGAAGATCTGCCAGTGAGATACAGACTTAGAACTTAATTGGATCTGATCAAGCAAGCAGTTGAGTGCTATACACAGATCATTCAATGTTGTTCTCTAACAATTACAACAACTGAAATCCCTTAATTGTGTAGGTCCTAACAGGCCTCATATTGTAAAATCCCCTAATACGGTGACTCAATATCAGAGTTCTAAATCCTCTTGCGAGGTTGATCCTAACAGATCAAAGGTTCTAATAGGGATGAGGTAAATCACTTAACCAAGTGACTCCTAACAGGGTCTGCTCCTAACAGTGCATCATTGTAAGCTTCTAACTAGGCTTGGCTCCTAACATGGCACATTCTAAAAGAGTGCAAAATATTTGTGGGTACCGATTCCCATTGTGTTTTTTCCCTATTTGGGTTTCCACGTGAAATGTTAGATACTTGATCAATCCCAAAGACACTGAGAAGGGGGGGGGTGTGAATAAATGTCTAACTGGTTAACAAAAGATTTAAACTTTTTTGCAACTTTATAACCCAAATTAATATACCAGTAAACAAGTAATAATGCAATAAAGAGAAATAATAGTATAACCATCAATGCACACCATAACACATATATTTTTGGCGAGGAAACCTGGTAGGGGAAAAACCTCTGTGGGATTTGTGACCCACAATATTTACTCACTGGCCAATATGAATAAATATTACTTATACAATAGGGGCATGCACATGCAGGAAGGCCAACAGCCTAGAGCTCACTGCTCAATCACAAAAATGGAGTCCCACTGACTACACAACTGGATGATTAAATCCAATGACAATGTACTGCTAAAATAGCATCTGCAATGCTAGATTCAGTACCAATTTAAGCTCTGTCAGATACCTCTTCCATAACGCTTGCTTCACTCTACTTTTCTCTTATTCGCTTATAAAATAATTACATCATAATGCATATACAGATATTCGCTTTTATATACCGCTTATATTCATTACCTAATTACATTTTCTTACATACAAAATGACCTACAAGATCTCATACATATATGAGTCTTTACAATACATCATGTCGGGTATACAATATAATTACAATACAAAACAATATAATTTCCATGTTGGCTCAGAGTGCCAGTAAGATCTTCTGCCGGTGTAGATTGGATGCTGGTTAGAATAATCTTGTAGTGCCTATCGGTGCCGGTAGATGATGTTTGTTGCTGGTATAACCTATAAACTATGTTACCAGTTGGTTGCCATCAATGACAACATCAACTATTCTCATCTGAGTGTATAATGCCAACAATGTCCCCCTTTGGCATTGATAGCAACACTTATGAGAAAAATCCAAAAACTGATATCCAAAAAAGAAGTCCAAAAGTAAGAGTGCTCTCCTTGAGCAAATGATCCCTTTAGTACATTTTTCTCCCATACGACTACTCCCCCTTTGACATCAATGACAAAGGATGTCAAAAAAAGAATTCAAAAAATACCTCAAAGCCTGTAACCAGTTATGTACAATCTGAAAGATATCTGCTAAAATCAGATTAAGACTCTGCATAAATTGTGTTGTCAGAAATAATTGTTTCAATCTGTTGGATCATACCGGTCAGATAATGCATTTGTTGCTCTAATGATCTTTCTCCTTGAATGGTTTCTTTAGACAACTCAATCCACTGTGATAGAAGGTTGTCCAATCTAGGACCAAGTTTATTTTTCAACTCTTGGGCCTTCATTCTTATCCTTTCTTTTTCTTTTTCGAATTTTTCAATCTTTTCTTCAAACACTGCTATTTCTTGATAAAAAACTGAAGTAAGTTTCGAAGAACCTATCATGTTATTTGTGATATCATCAATCTCTTTTTGTGTTTTCTTTATCTCCTCATCAATGTCCTCTGTTAGGTGGTGAGGCTTGCATGCTTCCTTATACAATTCTTTATATTCCAAAATAGTGGAATTAAGTTATGGTAATAAAGAATCAATATGCTCAGTACAATCCTTAATATTCTTATCAAAGAATTCACCTTTCTCCTTGTTCACCCTTTCCTTAACAATCTCTTCATTAATTTTATCCACAGTTAGAATATTTGAAGCAATGAATTTGGACAATGTGTCCAATTTACCTACAGATCCATCAATATGATCAACTTTACATGTCGGTGCAATCATTTTCAAAATAGGTAAAGTATCATCAATGGCCTTAAATGCTAAGGCATTGCAATCTGTGATCCTCTTTATGGAATCCAAAAGTACATTTGTCACATTAGTAGGTCTGTAATCCATAGTGGAAGTGCTAGGGAGAGTGTGAGGTTCTGCAGTTGGTTTCTTCTCATCTCCGGATTCCTTAACCACTTCTGCTATCTTGCTTCCATCATTGACCTCTTCTTTGTTCACTATTTCTTCCTTTTGCTCACTCTGTTTTTCAACTTTGTTTTCATCCTTACTGTCATCCTTACTTTCTACCTTGCTGATTGTCGGTTCAGCTACACTCTCTTCTTGTCTTTTTTTGGTTTCAGTTTGTGCTTCTATTTCTACTTGTGCTTCTATTGGTTTCTCAATGTTAAGCTGAGTATCATTAGGGATGGTATCTATTTTCTTAACTTTAGCTGGTATCTCAATATTCTGAGAGTCAACAGTGTTTACCGGTGACTCAAAGACCTCAACATTTGTAGCTTCAGCTGTCTTAACCTCTGTAGTTTCCTTATCCATGACAATGTTAAAATCCTATGTGTCCACATTCATGGTAAAAATAATTTGAGATTCCAGATTAGTGTTATCTTGTGTCATTTCCTCTACCTTCTCTTGCGGTTGATTATCAGTTTGTGTTGGTGCCTCTACAGTTATTGGTGGGGTGTCCTGTGCTGATGGAGAAAGGTTATCCTTGACCATGATATCAGGTACACTACCAATTTTTCCTTTACCCTTATCCTTCTAATATACCTTGGCAAAAGATTTATCTATTTTCTATGTATCCTTCTCTTCTTTCTTCTCTCTTTCCACAAAAAATATATCCCACTTATCTGCCATTTCATCTGCTATTTCTTTCACTCTGCCTGCCATAAGGCTAACCTGGTGGTGACCACTCACAAAAACTATTCTATTTGCTTCTGATATTAAGCCATCAATTTCTTGTTTGGAATTAACAGGATGCACAACAAGTAGAGCCTCTACTTTCAATTTCTTACCTAATTCCACTATCGACATTCTCTTAGCCTCTAATCTCAAGTATAAATCATTAGGTAGATCATCTACAACTTCAATAAGAACTTTCTTGTAGATATAAAGATGTAAAATAATGATTTCCTCTATAGTATCCTTATCTGAATCCTTGAAAGAATGATAAAGTTTATTCACATTACTAAGGTTACCTTCTAGTGTGATTTCATTGATCAACTCTTCCGGTGTAAGTGTATCTGATGCCTTAGGTTTTCGTTTCTTCTTTGGAGTCACTTTCTTCTTCAAACCAATGGGCTCTCTTACAACTTGTTGTTTCTTTCTCTATGTCCTTGACTTCTTGGGAGATGGAGAAGGTGTTGGTGAGGGTTTTCTTTTCTTCCTGTCCACTTCCTTGAATTCAGCTGCCCTATCACTGTCAGAATCAGAAGAAGTAGCCATAGGGGAAATGTGGGCTACCAATTTCTACTCTGATTGACTTTCTATCACACTAGAAGAAATACTGCTAAGATTCATCAAACCTTCTATAACATCTTTTACCATCTTAGAAGCATCTTTCTTAAATTTGTCTCTTTCGTCTTCTGCTTCATCATAGCTACACCACTTTCAATGGTTTCAGTAATACCAAATATTTCCCTTGTTGGTTCCGATGGAGCATCTAGGAATATTTTAGCATATGAGTCTAAGATGTGAGAGTCCACCTCATATCCCATTTTAGTAATCCAAACAGTTCTGGGTCTAATTGCTTCCATGCAGATCTCATCTCTCTTCACTACAAAGCATATCTTTTTATCATATTTGTCTACGATGCTTTGTGGAATCCTTTCCCTCTTTTTCATTTTAGTTTGGAAATTATTGAAATACTCTTTTACCAGCTCATCACTGTTAGCTCCCATACCGGTAATTGCCTCCTTTACCTATTTTCTAACAGAAATATCATAGGAAAAATCCTTGTGTCCTATACCGAGGATCTCTTTTGAAAAGTAAAGCATTAAACACACTATCAGACTTCCAAATTTGAAGGTTCCTTTCTTATCACCTTTGATCTTATGCAAATTCTCTAACAGTTCATCCTTTAGCCATTCACAAATATCAATCTTTGCATTGTTCAATATCATCTCATGTGCACTGTGAATGCTTGAACTAGATACAAAATTCAAGTTGTTTGTGTGACCAACTTTATAGCCAATGACCATGCTAGCAAATTTAGCATTTTTATCCTTTATATAATTGACCCTAAGTGACCGGTTGTCAAATGTATCTCCGATTAAGTTCATAACCTCTTTGTTAGGGATTTTCTTCTTCTTGTCAGGTCTAGAACCAGTGGAGGGTAAACCAGTAATAGCTCTTATAACTTCCTTGGTAATCTTAAATACTGACTCCAACCACATAAATTCACCATGAACCCTGCTAAGGACATAGTGAATGGCTTCATCTGAGAATTTTGGCATATGGAGGATATCTATGAAACCTAAATCCTCAACTACCTTATGTTTCGGTTTCACTACCCCATTCTTGTCAGTGATTACATTCATATACATGTTCATCAAAGCTTCAGACCCTAAACTTTCTATGTAACAATGTATGTATACCCTAGGGTCTTCAGCAAATGCGACTCCTTTCAGGATTTTAGAAAATGCACCAATAGAGTCATCCAGTTTTTCTATCTTAGGAATGATCTTGAAAATGGGTCTAGGTCGTTTAATGTTTCCCACAATAGTAGGGTTTGCTATGAATTCGAGAACAAAAGATGAAGATGCCATTGCGAAAGATAAATACCTTTAAACTGAAAAATCCTTGAATGCTCTAAAAAGATCTTTGTTGCTTCGCCTTTAGAATGCCTTTGCTCAATTTCACTCTCTTCAAATGCTTGGATGCTTGGTGAATTGAAATGAGAGGTTACAATGCCTTTATAACCAAAAATTGACTTACAACCACAATAAATGCTTTGCCGGTGAAGTGAAAACTCCACATATCCACCGTTAAAGAAGAAATATAGCTTCTTACCACCAACTAAGGGTAAATGCATGATTTTCAATTTTTTGCCTTACCCCTAAGGATTATTCCTTAGTTAGATGAACAATCTCCTGCCGGTGTATGATTACCCTATCCTAAAGGTGCAGTGATAGATTCATCACTTCTCTGATCTCTCTTCGTCATCAATTGTTTAGAAAATTCTTGCTTGATTTCAGTTACCTTTTCTTTGTCTTTGTTATTGGATTCTTTATTGTTCGCCTACACATTCTTGCTTCTACAAAATTTTGCAAAATGCTCAATCTTGCTACATGCATAACAAGTTACATTGTTTCCTTGAATAGCCTTTCCATAACCTTGACCGGTTTGAGTTCTGCATTGATTAGATAAATGTCCAAATCTACCACAAACATAGCATTTCACATTCATTCTACAATTGTCTGAGTTGTGATCATTTTTGTTGCATTTCGAACATCGACCGGTGGGTAAGTTTGTATTCTGATTATTCCTAAATCTGCACTGATTTGCTCTATGACCAAATTTGTTGCTGATGCTCAGCAAAAAGGATTAGAAAATCTATTTGATGACAACACACACAAGAGAACAAGAAACAAACGATAGTGTTAGCAACAAAAGATTATCCTAAACAAGCATATCAAGAGAGATATTAAGCATGAAATAGAAAGCATACAAACATAGAATAGATAAACTATACTCCTCCAAATGCTAATCAAGATGCTCATAGTTGCTCCTCCCTTGTTCCTCTCCTCTCCAAGTTCCACATGAGTGTACCTCTCAGCTTTTAGCACTTAGCCATGGATGCCATATGGAGATTCAAGATGGTTGAATATGATAAACAAATGTTATGCAAGTGTAGATAGTGATGCTATGAAAAAGCTCTATGCTAATACTGGTATAACAACAATACTCTAATGCTTCCTTCCTTTGCTTGAGGAGAAGGGTTCTATTTATAGAAGAAATGAGGAAATGAAGGGTTAAGATTGAGCAATCTTAACAAGGGTTAGGATTGAAAGATATTCAATCCTTGTGAGACTTTCAACCCAATCCCATGTTGACAAGTGTCATCATGAGGAGGCTTGAGAGGAGAGATAAGGAGCATTGAATACTTGAGGGGACATGTGTTGGTATTTTGGTATGGTTTTGTTATTGATGTCAACACCTACTAAAACACTAGCACTTTGGATATCCAACAACATTCACTGGCAAGCAAGTAACTATTGCACAGTTACTGGTATATGGTTCACCAGCAGGATATAATGATCACCGGCACATGGAATGGTATGGAAGACACCTGGTAATGTCGAAGACATTGTGTGGACACTTTGTTTTGAAGAATTAATCATTGGTATATTCATATTTGCATATTTGCTTTTACTAGCAAATAGGACTAGGGTTACCTAAGGTTACACCGATAGGTTTATCTTTTCGAGATCAGCATGGCATGCTATGGAGATGACTAATTATTGTTGTAAATGCATTAAGCCAACATGTTTAATCGGTTATTGCATCGGATACTATATTGTTTGAAAAATGTTTTTATTGTAATATCTTGTAGAGTTGACCTACTAAAATTGGCCTTAGGTTATGGTATAAATGTAAGATCTTATTTGTAAGATCGAATGTGGAATGCGAAAAAAGAATTGTGTGAAGGTATATGCGAGATTAAGCAGAGCTATACATGAAGACATCATTTGAAGGTGAAGCTAGGTTTTTGTGAAAGCATATCAGCATTACACCGGTACTAAATCCAACATATGAAGATGCTATCTTGAGAAATACATTCTTATTGGATTTAACCATCCAATTGTAGTCAGTGTGACTCCCTTTTTGTGATTGAGCAGTGAGCTCTAGGCTATTGGCCTTTCTGCATGTGCAGACCCCATTTATGTACACTTACTATCTGCAGTAGTATCATTTGATTGTGGGTAAGGTTTCCCACTGTGGTTTTTCCCCTTATAGGGTTTCCACGCACAAATATTGGTGTTATGTGTTGTGGATGACTTTGTGTTTATGTTTCATGCATTAATCTTTACCGGTATAACAATTAACTGTTAACATTGTCTACCGGCATACTTAACTGGTTTACCAATATTAAGCAATAAGTTGTTTTTGGTTTGAATTTATTTGACAACTGATTCACCCCCCCCCTCTCAGTTGTCTCCAGGACCTAACAATTGGTATCAGAGCTTAGTTGTTTTTGGAGAAGTTTAACAACTTGAGGAGATCTAATGTCTCCTAATTATTTCAGGAAGGATAGGCCTAAACTTGATGGAACCAACTATGGGATATGG
Source organism: Cryptomeria japonica (assembly GCF_030272615.1). Taxonomy (NCBI): domain Eukaryota; kingdom Viridiplantae; phylum Streptophyta; class Pinopsida; order Cupressales; family Cupressaceae; genus Cryptomeria; species Cryptomeria japonica. The sequence goes on from NC_081405.1 coordinate 284,964,855, forward strand.
AAGATCAGGATGGAGACACATCTGAATTGCATTGGTAAAGACATCTAGGGAGTTACAAAGAAAGGTTATACTGCTATTGTAGTTGGTCAAGCTAGTCCAACTACCTTAGCTAAAGATGAGGAGAATGATTGCAAAGCAAGAGAAGCACTTTTGAGCGCATTATCAGATCAACAAATCATGGGATTATCAGATAGGTCTACTGCTAAAGCTATTTGGGATCATTTGGAAACACTGAATGAAGGAGATTCCACAGTCAAAATTGCAAAACTTGAGAGCTTCCGAGTCAGGTATGAACATCTGAAAATGGAAGAAGATGAAAGTATTTCTGCTTTTATGGAAAGAGTAAATGAAATTGTTTTGGGTATTAAATGTTGTGGAGGAACCTTAAGTGAGGATGAAATTGTTTCAAAAGTTTTAAGAGGATTGCCACCGGCATATAAAATGAAGGTTACTGCTATAAATGAGTCGAGAACAATGCCTAATACATCAGTAACTAGGGATACATTGATTGGAAAACTTTCAGCTTTTAAAATTGAGGAATTTGGTCCTGTTGCCACTATAAAGACAGATTTGGCCTTTAAAGCATCAACATCATCTGCTCCATCATTTGATAAATCAGATCGGAAAGCCTTTTATGCAAAAGAACTTGAAGAAACTAGGAAGGAGAATGAAGAGCTTGAATAACTTGAAGCACTATTTGCAAGGAAAATGCCTAAAGGTCCAGTTGGAAGTAAGTATGAAGGTAAAGCACCCTTTAAATCTTTTAACTGCAATAAGATTGGTCATATGGCTTCAAGATGCCCTGATAGACATGCTAGACTAAGAGAAGAAGGTAGAAGAACATACAAGCCTAATCCTGAATATCAGAGATACAGATTCAAGAAGATCAAATACAAATCTTGTTACATTGCTGATGAAGGTGTGACTGATGATTCTGATGAGGATCTAGAAGACAATGGATGGGTTTTTGTTGCTATAACAAAAGATGAACTGACACCTACTGCTCAACCGGTAGAACAAGCCCTAGTAGCTAAAGTTGAAGTAAAGGATGAATGGATGATTGACTCAAGATGCTCACATCATATTGTAGCTAGGAAATCGGAAATCATCAAAGAAAATATCAATATTAGTAATCTAGCTCAATCACGAAAGCTCAAATGCAATGATCAATCCTACATACATCCAATAAAGACATGAAAACAAGACATTCAAGATTAAAAACTAAGCAAACCAAATGCAGATCTGAATATCTCCTTCATGTGGCTCCATTGTCCTTCTTTCTTCTTCAAATAGCTTTGTTTGTGGATCTCACCTACAAGTGCATACACATGAGATGAAAGCAAGTAGACAAGATAGTAGCACAAGAATACTCGAAGCGTGATTGATTCGACAAAGTGATTAGATCGATAATGTGATTAGGGATTCGAAAAAGTGATTAATTCGATAATGTGATTCACCTCATGATTGAAGAAATTCATCCAATTTATAGACAAATTGGAGAGATGACAAGATTAGCATGAATTAGATTCAAATGGAAATTGCAAATCAAGAATGTCAATTATGACAATTTATGACAAATTTGCACTTTCTATGCAAAATTGATTGATTGATAATTCATGACAAAATTATGACAAGTTTCTATGTCAAAATTGATTGATTGTCAATTATGACAAATTATGACAAATTGAAATGTCATTCCCATGAAATTAGGAGGAAAATAGGAGAGAATTGAAAAATAGAAATTAGGAAATTAGGAATTAGGAGAAATTAGGTAAATCAATTAATAATTTGTCATTTATTAATTAATTCACAAAAAGAGGAATAATTAGTTAGCCAATTAAATTAAACATTTAATTGTGACACGAAGACCTAGGATAAATAAATAAATAATTTAACCTAGAGGGAGAAATGACAAACAAGATTAAATGAATAAATCATAAAATCCTAGAAGATGATTTAGAAATGCAAGGATGACAATTAGGTCTTGACAAAGGATAATTGATATCAATTCAATTTGATCATGATTCTGACTTGATAAAAGACCAATGTTGATAAATGATGTGATTGATAAATGTGCCAATTGATGAGGGACAATGACTAATTGACCCAAATTGAGAAAGACGACAATCGATGACAAATCGATCGCAAAATGACAAAATTGACAAGAAGACAAGGATCGATGACAAAATAGATCACAAGACGACAAGATTGATGAGAAATTGATCAAAAGACAAGAATCAATGAAAAATTGATCGCAAGATGACACGATTGATAAGAGGACAAAACCCTAATTAGGATTGACGATGTCCAAAATGATGACAAATGAATACGCACATAAATGCGACAGGATAAGATTGACCAAAATCATGACTGATATAGTTATCGACAAGACCAAATTCGAAAGCGAGACAAATGAGGAATGCAGAAGAAGGACTCGATGCTCACAAATGATAAAGACCAAGTGTGAATCATAGGAGAAATGTTAATGCGACACAAAAACCTAAAATAAGGCAGTGCGCCAATGTTAAAGTACGATTTCGCAAGCATTGACCATTTTTAGGTGTCTACATTTTGCCCCTCTTTGAGACAATGCGATTTTAAGCGTTGTTTCAAAGACCAATAATGAAAATGCCCCAGACGCTGACAATGACATACGCATGCCCCCTCGAGGAATTGGCCAGAAACATCCAGAAAAGAGGCCAATTGATCGATAATAATGATAGAACATGATAGGAGCAAACAGACTGACAATCGGAGACCGGATGCATGAAAGACAAGCAATTAAAGATGCAAAAGACCGCGACCAACATAAGATGGAGAGGGTGCACATCCATCTATGCACTGACAAAGATCTATAAATAAGACAAAGAGAGTGAAAATTGCTCATTTGCACTAGCCAAAGAGGAGAATTTATTGCTCTGGAAAAGGACACTTGCAGAGAGATGGCGAACATTCTAATGGCAGATCACCTTGGAGAACATGTACACATGTACAGATGACTGGACGACATAGGAGTAGTGGTATGTAGCTCAAAAACCCATATCTTCAATTTTATGAATTTGACTTGCTTGCGGGACATTGCAGGGCCCACAAGGAATGCAGAAACTAACTTCTGCGCTTGTGTAGGGCAAATTATGTGCTTGTGTAATGTCTTTTGCGCTTGTGTAAGGGGACACAGGCGCAGGTTATGTGACACAGGCGCAAGACTTGTCACACAGGCGCAATTGTGCATTGTAAACCCTAATTTTGGTCAAAAACAACATGCAAATGATCCGAAAAGGGGGGATAAGGGTAGGATAGGTCAGAATAGATGAAAAACACCCTGATTTGTGTATGAAATGAGGAAATGCAACCTGTAGGAGCAAACCCTGAAACTGAAAAAATATGCCCCAATTGTGATGCAGAGTCGACAGTATCCATTGATCACGTGAGAGAACCGACCAGACTGCTTCATGTTACGACATAGACTTAGAAGCACGGACAGAGATACATTAGCAGGACTTGGGATATACTATATCACATTCATGCCTGAGATTAGGGCAAACATAGGACTACTTACCGCATTGGCAGAGCGATGGCATTCGGAGACTTCCTCATTCCATTTGGCGACTGGAGAGGCAACTGTGACACTAGAGGATGTATGGCGTATCCTCCGCATTTTGATTCATGGAGAGATGGTAGAGTATGACCTAGTGATAGGGAGAGATGTGTTGTGCAGATTATTTGAGTGCAACGTAGATGATCTAGATATCGTAGAGAGGGAGAATGGCTGGGAGACCATGGCATCAGAGTATGATTGGCGATATGTGGTGATAGCAGTGGTGATAGCATGTCTACTAGCAGGGGATAGACGAGGACATGGATTCCCTATTGGATGGGGAAGAGTGCTAGAGCGGATGGCGACAGAGGGGATAGTGTATGCATGGGGACCATGTCTACTGGCTATGCTATATTTTCAGTTGCATCAAATAGCATATCAGGGGGCTCAGACTTTGAGTTGTGGAGTCACATTGTTACAGGTATGGGCATTCGAGCACATAGCCATATGTCAACCGATTGCAGAGAGATAGGTATTACCACACTGACCATATGTGTACTATTATGGGGGAGCACTGAGATAAGGTCTGTTTGGATACATACTGTATTGGCAACACAAGCTAGACAGATTGAGAGAGTTCACATGGAGGCCATACCGTGATTGCCCTGGATGGTCAGATGATAGTGATGAGCTACCATATTATAGATAGGAGAGGTACTTGATTGGGCGACCAGTGAATCACTAGAGAGTGATTGAGATGTACCTGCCAGAGAGAGTCAGACGATAGTTTGGAGAGAGGCAAGATGTACCTAAGAGTACTGCACACTTTGCCCAATCTCACAGAGAGACGAGTCAGTGGGGGAGTATGATTCAGCCACACATAGCATATGCTGACTTCACACAACTAAAGCAGAGATAGTGGGATTGGAGATCGGATGTGGAGGATGCCAGGATGACAAAGGATTATGAGAGATGGTTTGCACGATGACGGCCAGTGCCATTGATAGATCCTAATATTTCAGTACCTAGGAGACAGGAGGACTTCCCACTTGCCGGAGAGGAGGAGGGAGATGATGAGGACGAGGAGGATGAGGGCGGGGATGAGGATGAGGGGGATGACGAGGATGGAGATGAGGATGAGCTAGATTCAAGCAAGCAAGAGGCATTACAGGATATACCCATAGAGTCGGAGACAGCTAGGATAGAGGAGATGGAGATGTGCAGGGCTACCATAGCGAGTCAGCATGATCACATTGCGACATTAGAGAGATAGAATGCCATCTTGAGGACAGAGCAGGATTAGTTCAGAGTAGAGATAGCCAGACTTACAGCAGCTCGAGATACAGCAATAGCTTAGGCACAGCAAGAAGAACAGAGAGTCACTGAGTATATTGGGTCGATTAGGGATGCCAGTGCACGGGAGATGGCACAGATGTTGGTAGAGACCGGAGAGGAGATACGCCATTGGAGGACACTATATGAGAGTGCAGTTTCACCAGAGCAGAGAGCAGCGTCATATCGGGCACGATCGAGGACAGAGAGCAGGGCACGCTCTCGGAGGTCATTGAGCAACATGGGGGTGAGTGGACCTATGAGACCACCATAGCCAGGACCAGGAGGGACATCATCTTTGAGACATGGCAGGGATGAGGAGGACAGAGGGAGCACCTAGTGATAGAGGCACGTGCTCCTTAGGACAGAGACAGATGTAGTTTGACATTATGTAGTCAGCCTGCAGGCCATACTTAGGACAGACAGCCCAATTTTGTACTCAGATATTTATGTGGATATATGATATGATATGCATCGATATGATGGGATGCAATGTGTTATGACTTATGTTTATTTTCCATGTATGGATGGCGTATGCACTGTTTATGTATTGTTGTGGAGCATGTATGGATATATTTTTTATGTGTTTTTGATGCATTTATAATATGAAATGGATAAAATGCTTGATATGATGCTTGATGTAATGCAAATGTACTAACCAAATGGAGGCAGGATGCAGCATATGTGTGTGGAAAAATCGGAGCACTAGACCGAATTGACTATCCGAACTGACGAAAGAAATGTTAGTAAGAAGAAAATGAGACAGAGGACAGGTAGAAACGAAGAAATACTTGCTTTCAGTAATGCACTTTGTAGGTGAGAACCTTTATTTTAATGTAGAAAAATGGATGCGTAGCATCATGGCATTGAAGGCCAGAGCTGAAATGCAACCCTTTTTGCAAAAGACAGACACATCACAGACAAACAACAATCACAACAAAAAAAGAAAGGGACCATGAACCATCCTAGTCACTCTAAATCACTCAGTGACATCATTGAGAAACATAGGAACATGATCGAAGCCAAAGATAAATCAGTAAAAAGATAAGATGCACAAATTCCAACAAATCAAACAAACATCTTGATCTTCATTGTCAAAAGTTGAAAGTGCTGATAGGGCGATCATGCTGTCTGGTTTCAGGACATGCGGTACCCCGTCTGAGACAGGACACAGTCTGGTTTCGAGTATACCACGCCCTGTATAAGACCCATGATAGTAGTGACAAGGACAAATGATATTGATGCTGACGTTCGATTGATATGACAATTGTGATCAGTTTGAATGCCTGGTTTGAGTGAAAAAGTTTATCTATTTATGCGTGATTTCATTAAAGCATAGTGTATGATTGCGTGTCGTTGGAGGGATGCTTAGTGATGTGTCTTATGCACAAAAGGGATCATTTATTGCAAAATGCTTGTTTTTGGATTTTAATGTTTTGAAAAAAAAATTGTGTTCATTTTTTCAGGACTTTATATGACTTTTTAGGGATTTGTTTCACGACATTATTTGATTTTTAGAGATTTTTTTAGAACATTTTTCAATTTTTATGATTTTTTTTTTTTTTCCAGGACATTTTTCAATTTTTTATGATTTTTTTAAGAACATTTTTCAATTTTTTATGATTTTTTTCAACACATTTTTCAATTTTTATGATTTATTTTAGGACATTTTTCAATTTTTAGGATTTTGCCCCCATTGTCTAGCAAGGCAAGGAATATGACAGGTGAATAAATAGGCTTGCTGAAATGATGGTGGATAGAGGGAAGACAAAGGCCTGTTATTATGGAAACAATATGGATGCAATTCTCAAGGGCTATTGCGTGATGGGACAAGAGACTGGATATGACAATGTAAAGTAGTGACATGGCATGAGGGACATGTCAAGAGGTTTTTGAAACCATGTTTAAATTTTGCGTCCTTATGTCAGATCAAGATCAAGGAATGAAAAAAAGAGTGTATGGATAGTGATAAGATATGGATAGGATAAGCAAGACCAAGAATGGATAAGGGACATGGACTGAAGGTCGGGGTAGGCTAAGGGATAGTGGCAAAAAGTTGCAATAAGCTAGGGAATATGGATGAAAGGTTGTAATAAGCAAATGGATAAATGACCAAAAGCTATGATGGACTAAAAGCTGCAAACAAGTTGCATGATGCTCATGACGATCCTCAGCCTTGTCAAGATCAAAGGTGGAAAGGGAAAATGAACATGAGGGATGATAGGACAAGGAAAGGTAATAGGACATGAAGGAGTATGAAATGGGTTCGATAGGATAATGGAACAATGAAGGACAAAAGGATATGATAGGATAAAACCTGCCCCCAAGTGTGGTGTGCAAGAAGTTCATGGATTACGCATGACGCCTGTTTGCCAGGTTTTCATCACGGTACTTGCCCAAGGCGCTTGTTTGCCAGGTTTTCACCAGTGGACGAAGTATTTTTGCTCTACTTTTTTTTTTTTTTGTCTTTTTTTTTTCACTTTTTTGTCATTTTTTTTTTGTATTTTGACATTTTAGTCAAAAATGGACACATGATAGGGGATGGAAGAAGGACTCAAACATCTTTTTGTTTGGATAGTAGTTTTGAAAAAAATGGACCATGAGCTTTAAAACAATGCTCAAAGACGTTGGTAGGATAAGGACATGGAAAATAAGATGAAACTAAGGCGAGGATTTATGCAAAGGATTGGATCAAAGGGATGGAAGGATGGAAAATATGCATTGGATAATAGGTAAGGTATTGGAAGAATTGGGCTTCAGTGGATGGAAATGAAGGCAAGATTGACATTGGCACACACCTTGAGGGGTGATGGACTGATGGAGGAAAGACGTATTTTGGATATTGAGATTTTGACGAAGGAAAGGCTATGGATTTTGGGACATAAGGGCCCAAAATGAATAAAGAAGGTGATGGAGGAATAGAATTGGAATGTTTGGATGGAGGAATAGCAATTGTAGATGCCAATTTTGATGTTTCTTTAGGCTTTTGTGCTTCAAGGAGCCACTTAGGGATCCACATGGTTTTTGATTTTTCATGCTTTTGTGGTTCCTTGGAGTGCATTGCTTGCACAAGGGATTTAGGAACCCATTTAGATTTTGACTTTTGTTTTTTAGCAATGGGCCTTTGTGACCTTTTGGATTTTTCCTTTTCTTTTTGGCTCATATTTTTCTTTGCTTTGAAATGTTGATTAGATTGGACATGTTGATCCTTGAATACATGTGGATTTCTAGACTTATGACTTTTATACTTGGCATCCAAATTTCTTGGAGGGGGAAAGGAATGCATGGATGGATATGAATGAAATGGACTTCTTTTGGATGGATGAAATTTACTCAAGGATGTGTGCCTTTGCTGACCTTGCATAGAGGATGAAGGAATATAAGGACCTAAGATGGATGGAAGGTATGGTGGGGAAGGGATATGTTTGGATTTTGAAGGAGGGATACCAACGTCTTGAGAGTGAGTTGTGTAGACATTACCCTTAAGATATTCTTTGATATGGAGGGGTTCTTTCTCATGAAGGTCTACCCCTTTGCCTTTATGAATATTTTGACTTGTAGGATACTCTTTTCTTTGGGAAGAAGACGCGAGTCCATTATCATGTGGATATGATATGAGAGAAATAATGAGATCTTGAAGTGGATCGGATTGCACCAAAGTGGAAGAACCCATTATGCATGTCGAGGGTTCATGAACATCTTGCACTGACACGTTAGAATCATGAGGGGGATTAGGATCATGAGGGGGACTAGGATTGTGTAGTGGACATGGTTCAATGACAGGCTCTTCAAGAGATGGAATGGGAGAAATAATGGGATCATCAAAAGAAATGCGATCTTGGAGTGTATATGGAGCATTAGGACAAGGAGATGGAAGAACAAGTGGATCTTGTGGAAGATCTGAAGGAATAATTTGATCTTGACAAGGAGGAAGATCATTGGAATCCTCTTTAAAGGTGCTTTGCTCTTGACTTTCAATGGGATCATCATAAAGGATGGAAAGGATATCTTGATCTTTCTCAGGAAGTGGAATGTCAATGGGATTTGAAAGGACATTGTGTTCATGAAATGGAAGGGGACCATTTGGGATTGGATGAACTGGGATATCTTGATCTTGCCCGGGGAATGGAGTGTCAATAGGACTTTGGATAGGATGGACAAGAATAGGGGAATTGTCAACAGTGTCTGGGAACATGGGGTCTTGGTCAACAATTGGATGGGATGATAAGATTTTGGGATCTTGAACTTGATCTGTTTCAAGACATGTTTTTGCATGCTCTAAATTATCCTCTTGACATGAGGTTGGACTTTGGATATGCATGGGGGATTCTGGCAAGGAATCAATGTTTTGGCATGAAGGAAATGCACTTTGAACATTTGTGATGGATTCTGGCAAGGAATCAATGCTTGAACATGAGGAAGAGGGACTTCGAATGGGGTCCTCTAAAACAGGTAATGGCAATAAAGTGCATGGTGGCATTGGGTCTTGTATTTCTAAAACATGACAAGGATGTGCATCATGAATTGGATTATCTTGGCAATCAATTATGGATAGCCCTTGGGTAATTTCATCCTTGGTTGTATTGTTTGATGAGGACAATATGGAAGGTTCTTGTGAAACTTCTAGAGGTGTAGGGATAGATGCCACTGGAGAGTCAATTTGCTTGCGAAGGGATGAGGCATTGCTAGACATAAGTGTATTATCTTTATCTTCTTCAAAGAACTCACTTGGTAGGTTCCTTAAGAGCCTTGCAATAAAGCCACCTTTCTTTCGAGATTTTGACATGGTTGTATCTAGAATTTGAACTTGTTTGGCAAGAATTTGGTCGTGGTTTGATGTCATGTTTCGATATTGGACTTGGTTCAATTTTTCTGACATGTTTGAAACTTGGGTTGGTGTGTGTTGCAACCTTTGTTTTTGAATGTTTGGTTGTGGTTGTTGACATTGATATTCCACCATTGGTTGAACCATTTGTTGACATTGTATAGTTGGTTGGACATATTGTTGAAATTGGACCATTGGTTGAACCATTGGTTGTATTGGTTGACAATCTGATTGATAGTAAACACCTTCTTGTTCTTGTTGTGGAGGCACATAATGTTGAAATTGATGTTGTCTCTTTTCTTGAAATTGTTTCATCATCTCTATTTGGGAGAGGAGAGATGGTATGTCTGATCGTTCAAGAAGAGATCCTACATCAATTGGCTCAATATTTGGATTTTGACCTGGAAATTTTTGAAACATTTTGGACATTTGTGATCTATTCTTCTCAATGTTTTTCACTTTTTGTTCCAATATCTCCTTTTCTTGAGCTAGTTTCTCCTCTAGTTTTTGTATTTGGACATTTACATCATTATGATAAGTTTGATCCAAGTTCTGAGACATGTAGAGATTGGATTGACATGATTGATTTCTCAATTGTGATGACATGTCTTCGTAAGAAGGTTGAGACCTCATTTCAACAAACATGTCACTATGCAATGCAACTAATGGGATTGACAAATGCAACTTAATGTTTTTGTTGTTTTTCAAGATTTTGACAAACTCATGAATGCAATTCTAAAAATGAGACCCTTAGGAAATTGAAATGATGTCTACACCTCAAAGGACAAAAGGACCAAGTGACAAAAAGACAAAATGACAATGTCTCCCCTATATGCTTGGATACTAAGCTAGGTTTGACCAAATGACAATAATGACAAAAATAGAAAAAGTTTGATAAGGTATAGATTTTCTAACAATGACTTAGGGTTTATCAAAGATTTGGATTACTCAAGTATGACAAAACCTAGTTTTGACACTATATGCAAAGGGACAATTACTATGCAAATGACCCTAATATGATATGATAATGACCTAAGCTTAATGAAGAGACCTAGGGTATGCAAATATGAATGTATGACAATGTCAACCTAAGTTTGAATTATGAAATGGTATTACTCTAATGCAAGAGGACACATGCAAAATGGATGACCCTTATTGATATGCAAAGGAGTATGACCTAGGTGAAACTTAACCTTGGTAATTGACAATGAATTTACAAAATGCAAACCTAGGATGAACCTAAATCTAAGTGACATGAATGTTGAGACAAGATTTTGAAAAATGTTTGACAACCATGTTTGAAGGTGTCTTGAACTTTGTTGGATGAAATGTTCTTGTGTTTAACCTTGTTTTGAATCAATTTGTCTTGCTTTTGAAATGAGATGCAATTCAACTTTTGACAAGCAAAGAAGACAAGATATTTCAACTTAGACTCAATACAATCATGCTCATTCACACATTTCTTATGGTAGGCAAGGACATTAGGTACTTGAGAGGTAGACTCGTTATGGGAATCAAGGAGAATACATAGATGCTTGACCCCGCGGGCTCCCCTCCACAGCACTCACTTCTCAGGGCAGCCAAGCATCAGTCCCCATAGAAATCTCCCCATGGCGAACTTAGTATCTCTTCCAAGTATCCGAACTTGTCCTTCTCAAGCAACTAGAAGGATTTTTGGCCTCTAAATACAAGGTGTTTAGTAAGGATTTTTGTTAAGCGTTACTCCTTGGTGTCATGCAAGCGTGATTGAGACATTAAGCCCACCAAGATACCAAACAAATGTAGTCACACAAGCACGATTTAGACCATGAGGTCCTACTTAGATGTTGATATGAGAAAGAGTTCAAGGGTCATCACTTCCCAAGTAACTACAATTCCCACGTAACCCTTCCTTCAAAGCTTTCGCCCATCAGGTATTTGTTTATAGTGAGTTAGAATGCCAAGGTATTCTAGCCGTACTCACTTTGGGTCGTTCCCTTCTCACGATTGTCACTTGCTTGCAAAAGCAAATGGTTGGGAAGGCAGGCCCTCTAAAGATGACACACAATCAAAAACATGAGCATGGTATCGAAGATCTAGATTTCTGATCACCCTAAGAAGGATGAGAGCATACTCTCCTACTCCAATGTCAAACTCATAAATCAAAGCAAACATATATTCATTCCATCCTATTTAGAAATCATACTAGGTGCCTAAATATTAATTATAAACACAAAGTTTAGTTGTAGTCCAAGGCAACCTGCAAAACCCAAGTCAGAAGTTTGATATGTTTTAGTCTTTGACTATCGAACCTGCATAAAATGTGTTAGTAGTTTCATTTGTTGTCTTTGCCATGTGTATGCCAAGGTGCTGCATAGAGAATCAGTACCAAAAAATCAAAAAAGCACAAATAGAATGCAAAAGAAAACAATTTGCAAGTGAAAAACACTGTCTTTTACCTCTGTTTTTGGCCCTACACAGGCGCAGAATGTCTGACATAGGCACATAATGCTTGACATAGGCACAGATTGTCCTTGACACAGGTGCAGAATGCTTGACACAGGCACAGATTGTCTCACACAAGCACAGAAGTCCCCAAAAAACCCTGCATTACCCTGTTTCTTGGGTTTTTAACCTACAAATCAACTCAAAAGCACTCAAAAGCATGGTTAAGTGGTTAGTTCACGTCAGGTTCACCAATTAATGTAGCTAGGAAATCGGAAATCATCAAAGCAAATATCAATATTAGTAATCTAGCTCAATCATGAAAGCTCAAATGCAATGATCAATCCTAAATACATCCAATAAAGACATGAAAACAAGACATTCAAGATTAAAAACTAAGCAAACCAAATGCAGATCTGAATATCTCCTTCATGTGGCTCCATTATCCTTCTTTCTTCTTCAAATAGCTTTGTTTGTGGATCTCACCTACAAGTGCATACACATGAGATGAAAGCAAGTAGACAAGATAGTAGCACAAGAATACTCGAAGCGTGATTGATTCGACAAAGTGATTAGATCGATAATGTGATTAATTCGATAATGTGATTCGCCTCATGATTGAAGAAATTCATCCAATTTATAGACAAATTGGAGAGATGACAAGATTAGCATGAATTAGATTCAAATGGAAATTGCAAATCAAGAATGTCAATTATGACAATTTATGACAAATTTGCACTTTCTATGCAAAATTGATTGATTGATAATTCATGACAAAATTATGACAAGTTTCTATGTCAAAATTGATTGATTTTCAATTATGACAAATTATGACAAATTGAAATGTCATTCCCATGAAATTAGGAGGAAAATAGGAGAGAATTGAAAAATAGAAATTAGGTAAATCAATTAATAATTTGTCATTTATTAATTAATTCACAAAAAGAGGAATAATTAGTTAGCCAATTAAATTAAACATTTAATTGTGACACGAAGACCTAGGATAAATAAATAAATTATTTAACCTAGAGGGAGAAATGACAAACAAGATTAAATGAATAAATCATAAAATCCTAGAAGATGATTTAGAAATGCAAGGATGACAATTAGGTCTTGACAAAGGATAATTGATATCAATTCGATTTGATCATGATTCTGACTTGATAAAAGACCAATGTTGATAAATGATGTGATTGATAAATGCGCCAATTGATGAGGGACAATGACTAATTGATCCAAATTGAGAAAGATGACGATCGATGACAAATCGATTGCAAAATGACAAAATTGACAAGAAGACAAGGATCGATGACAAAATAGATCACAAGACGACAAGATTGATGACAAATTGATCAAAAGACAAGAATCGATGACAAATCGATCGCAAGATGACAAGATTGATAAGAGGACAAAACCCTAATTAGGATTGACGATGTCTAAAATGATGACAAATGAATACACAGATAGATGCGATAGGATAAGATTGACCAAAATCATGACTGATATAGTTATTGACAAGACCAAATTTGAAAGCGAGACAAATGAGGAATGCAGAAGAAGGACTCGATGCTCGCAAATGATAAAGACCAAGTGCGAATCATAGGAGAAATGTTAATGCGACGCAAAAACCTAAAATAAGGCAATGCGCCAATGTTAAAGTATGATTCCGCAAGCATTGACCATTTTTAGGTGTCTACACATATGACAGGAGACAAAGGTAAATTCTTGAACTTTCAAGAATACAATGGAGGTTTAGTAAGATTTAGAGATGACAAAGCCTGTTCAATCAAAGGTAAGGGTACAATATCTCTTGATGGTAAGCATAATACTGACAATGTCTACTATGTTGAAGGATTAAAGCATAATCTTTTAAGTGTTGGTCAATTGGTTGAGAAAGGATTTCAGTTACAATTTAAAAATTTAAAATGCAAAATCATGAACAGAACTGGTTTAGAAATTGTAACGGGTAATCAGACTAGAGGTAATATCTTTCATTTGAATAACCATGAAAAGACATGCTTGATTGCACATATAGATGAAAGTTGGTTATGGCATAAGAGACTCTATAATGTAAACTTTGATTGCATGGTAAAGATCAGTACTTCTAAGGCAGTTAGAGATCTACCTAAAATTGTCAAACCTCAGAATATAATTTGTAAAGAATGTCAATTTGGAAAACAAGATAGAGCAAGTTTTAAAAGTATTCTAGAAAAATCCAATAATGCTCTTGATTTGATTCACACTAATTTATGTGGTCCAGCTAGAACTAAAATCTTACAAGGTGATAGATATTTCATGCTAATTATTGATGATTATTCTAGAATGTGTTGGGCTACTTTTCTCAGAGAAAAATCAAAAGCACTTGGAAAGTTCAAACTATTCAAAGCAATGGTTGAAAATGAAATCGGTAAGAAAATCAAATTTTTAAGATTAGATCAAGGAGGAGAATTCACATCTAAGGAATTTAATACATTCTGTGAAGTGAATGCAATCAGAAGATAGCTATCAGCACCTCGGACACCATAGCAAAATGGAGTTGTTGAAAGGAAAAACAGAACTATCTTGGATGCAGCAAGAAATATGTTATCTGAAGCAAATTTACCACATGTGTATTGGAGAGAAGCAGTCAGCACAACGGTCTATACATTCAAAAAAGTTCACATCAAAGGTGAAACCGGTAAGACCCCTCATGAACTATGGTTTGGTAATACTCCTAGTCTTAAGTATTTCAGAATTTTTGGAAGTAAATGTTATATTAGAAGAGATGAGTATATTGGCAAATTTGATCCTAAAAGTGATGAAGGAATATTTATTGGTTATTCATCTAAGAGCAAGGCATATAGATGTTTTAACAAGAGATTGCAGAAAATTGTTGAGAGTACAAATGTAAAAATTGATGAACAATTCAGAGGAACTTCAAGGTATATAGATTCTGAACCGGCAACAGAAATTGTGACAAATAAACCTACACTAAATCCACCGGTATAGAATGAAGATCCAGTTACCTCGATACCATCTGAGGATTCCATAGTAATTAAAGAACAACATCAAACTAAGACACCCCGATATGTAAGATTGAATCATTCTGAAGATCAGATAATTGGAAACAAATTTAAAGGAGTTATGACAAGAGGAAGATTGGCAAATGAAGAGGTATGTCTTATTTCTCAAATTGAACCATCATCTGTTAATGAGGCATGCAAAGATAAATTTTGGATTAAAGCTATGAAAGAAGAATTAGAACAAATTGAGAAAAATAATACTTGGACATTAGTTCCCTAACCTAGAAATAAAAATGTAATTGGAACCAAATGGGTATTTAGAAACAAACTTAATGAAGATGGTAAGGTTGTCAGAAATAAAGCAAGACTAGTGTGTAAGGGATATTCTCAGAAAGAAGGAGTTGATTACAATGAAACCTTTGCACCAGTAGCTAGAATTGAGGCAGTCAGATTATTCTTGGCTTTTGTAGCTCACAAGAACTACAAAGTTTATCAAATGGATATTAAATGTGCATTCTTGAATGGAGATCTTGAAGAGGAAGTCTATATTGAACAACTTGATGGATTTTCTTTGACAAATGACAATGATATGGTTTGCAGGTTAAGACAAGCTTTGTATGGATTGAAACAAGCCCCAAGAGCTTGGTATGCAAGGTTGGATAAGTACCTTTTAAAGATTGGTTTTACTAAAGGAAATGCAGACAACAATTTATATTACAAAATAACTAATGATGATATCTTGATTATAGAAGTATTCGTTGATGATATAATGTTTGGAGGAGAAGATGGATTATGTAAGGAATTTTCTATTAAAATGCAGCAAGAATTTGAAATGTCTATGATTGGAGAAATAAAATTCTTTTTAGGATTGTAGATTTCACAGACTGATGAAGGTATATTTTTGAGTCAATCCAAGTACTTGAAAGAGTTACTAAAGAAATTTGGGATGGAGAACTCTAAACCAGTAAGCACACCTGTGACTACAAATGACAAATTATCTCAAAGGGATGAATCTACACCTATTAATCCAACTAGATACAAATCTATGATAGGAGGTTTACTGTATTTGACACAAACCAGACCTGATATTATGAATGCAGTATGTATTGTTTCTAGATTTCAAAGTAATCTTAGAGAAAACCATGAATCAACAGTAAAAATGATTTTTCGGTACTTACAAGGCACTACAAATCTTGGATTATGGTATCCTAGAGATGAAAATTTTGATCTATATGCATACACAGATGCAAATTCAGCAGGAGATTTGGATGATAGAAAAAGCACCACCAGCGGAGCATTCTTTCTTGGAAAGAGATTAGTTTCTTGGTTGAGTAAGAAACAGAGTTGTACATCTTTATCAACAGCAGAATTAGAATATGTTGCAACAGCAACTAACTATACATAGGTACTATGGCTTAAGAAAATGTTGAAAGACATAAATGTAAAATGCAAGGAACCCATTACTATATATTGTGATAACACTGCATTAATTGATATATCTAAGAATCCGATATTACATTCTAAAACAAAACATTTTTCTATCAACCTGAATTTTCTAAGGGAAAAAGTTGAAGAAAAAGAGATAAAACTGGTTTATGTGAATACTAAAGAACAACTTGCAAATATTTTCACAAAACCTTTGCCTAAGGAGACTTTTGAATATATCAGGGATCAACTTGGAGTCATACCACCACCGGTAGAGACTTAGACAGTTGATGATTGTCATCAACTGGCAGAATTTACAGAGAAATCTTTTACTCCGGTCTTTGATGAGGAAGCTACTTCTCAGGGGGAGAAGTTGGTATATTGAATTGATTGGTGTTTTATATATGAACTTGATTTTATTATTGTAACTTTGGCATTTGATGTCAAAGGGGGAGAGATATCTATGGAAAAACACATTATCCTTTTAAGGAGAGATTGGCATTGAAAAACTTTGGATAACACATGTTGCTCCCAGGGGGAGAGATTGTTGTTTAGGAGAGATTATTGGTTGTTGGTATTTGGCATTTCTGTTTTGGCACTTTGATGGTTTTTCCATCTTGTGTTGCCATCAATGCCAAAGGGGGAGATTGTTGGTATTTTGGTATGGTTTTGTAATTGATGTCAACACCTACTAAAATACTAGCACTTTGGAGATCCAGCAGCATTCACCAGCAAGCAAGTAACTATTGCACAGTTACTAGTATATGGTTCACCGACAGGATATAATGATCACCGACACATGGAATGATATGGAAGACACTTGGTAATGTCGAAGACATTGTGTGGACACTTTGTTTTGAAGAATTAATCATTGGTATATTCATATTTGCATATTTTCTTTTATCGGCAAATAGGTCCAGGGTTACTAGGGTTACACCGGCAGGTTTATATTTTCCAGATCAGCATGGCATGCTATGGAGATGACTAATTATTGTTGTAAATGCATTAAGCTGACATGTTTAATCGGTTATTGCATCGGATACTATATTGTTTAAAAAATGTTTTTATTGTAATATCTTGTAGAGCCAACCTACTAAAATTGGCCTTAGGTTATGGTATAAATGTAAGATCTTATTTGTAAGATCGAATGTGGAATGCGAAAAAGAATTGTGTGAAGGTATATGCGAGATTAAGCAGAGCTATACACGAAGACATCATTTGAAGGTGAAGCTAGGTTTTTGTGAAAGCATATCAGCATTACATCGGTACTGAATCTAGCATATGAAGATGCTATCTTGAGCAGTACATTCTTATTGGATTTAACCATCCAACTATAGTCAGTGTGACTCCCTTTTTGTGATTGAGCTGTGAGCTCTAGGCTGCTGGCCTTTTTGCATGTGCAGACCCCATTTACATACACTTACTATCTACAGTAGTACCATCTGATTGTGGGTAAGGTTTCCCACCATGGTTTTTCCCCTTACAGGGTTTCCACGTACAAATATTGGTGTTATGTGTTGTGGATGACTTTGTGTTTATGTTTCATGCATTAATCTTTACCGGTATAGCAATTAATTGTTAACACTGTCTACCGACATACTTAACTGGTTTACCGATATTAAGCATTAAGTTGATTAAGTTGTTTTTGGTTTTAATTTATTTGACAACTGATTCACCCCCCCCCTCTCAGTTGTCTCCAGGACCTAATGACATGATGGTTACCCTAGGGGGTTGGGTTAGGGTTAGGTTAATGGATATTCCTTTTATCTAAGGGATGAATGAATGTGCAAGGGTTACATGGTTACCTTAGTCAAAGAAATCAATGATTTGAAGAGACCCATGAGTCAATAAGATGGTTAAGTTAGAGGAGAGTCTCTAACCAAAGGTAAAAGGTGAGTTAACCATAAATGGTTATGTAAGAGCTTTTAATGGTTTGGAAGACTTTAGAGGTTAACCATTTGAAGACATAAAGCCTTTAATGGTTATTGAAGACTTTGGAGGTTTTTGAGAATTGACTTCCTTTTATTTAGGAATGTGACAATGATTAGGATAGGATTAGGCTAATTAGAAGGAGTTAGAAGAATCTAGAAGGGATTTAGGCATGCAAGTGGATTTTGTTGGAGAATGCAAGTGGGAGGAATTTTGAGATTTTCAATTAAAATAAAATCATTTATTTCAATTAAATGGTGTAATTTGCATTTGGATAGATATTTAAATAAATATTAATTTATTTAAATGTGAATGTGAATTTTGGATTTAAATAAATCTTAATTTATTTACATGAGAAAAAGGAAGATAAAGCTTTAAATGCTTGAAGACTTTGAGGGAAACCATTAAAGGTTTAAGAAGACTCTAGAAGGAAGCCATTAAGTTTCAAGACTTTAAGGCAAACCATTAAAGGCTTAAGAAGACTCTAGAAGGAAGCCATTAAGTTTGAAGACTTTAAGGGAAACCATTAAAGGTTTCAAGTGGGTGAGGATAAATAGGATTTTAAATAAATAATTTATTTATTTAAAATAGTTGTGCAACTTGCATTTGTAGGAAAATACAAGTGGGTTGAGGATAAAGGTGATTTAAATAAATGTTAATTTATTTAAATGTGAGAGATGGGATTTTGGGGGATTTAAATAAATATTAATTTATTTAAATGTGAGAGAAGATTTAATTAAACAAATATGATTTATTTATTTAATTAATGGTTTGAATTTGGTTAAGTGAATTAAATCAAATAAATTGAATAATTTATTTAATTAATAGGAGAAGAGGGTTAAGATGAATTAACTAAATATTAATTTAATTAATTATTGATTGATGGCCAAATAATCAAATAAATACTAAATATTCATTTAGTTAAGTGGACAAATTTATGTGTCTTCATTTGCCCCTCTTTGAGAAAGTGCAGTTTTATCGCGTCATTTCAAAGAAAGAAAAATAGGTGTGAAGAAATATGCCCCATAAAAGTTAATTTAGTGGGTGGTATGCCCCCTTGAGAGATGGGCCGATTTTTTTTGAAAAATCGGGCAATCTCTCGAAAAAGAATGAGAAGTGGAGGGGAGGTAGAATAGAAGAAATTAGCAATAACGGTGAAAGAATGGAAGAAAACAGAGTGAATACGGAGAAATGGCAAGCCAGTGAGTACCCGTAGGTTATGCAGGAGATACAGTGCAAATGTGGTGTTGTGCTTTTGATTGATACTATACAATTGATCAAAATTTGTTGGACAATTTGGTGCAATTAGTTTAATTGCCCCGGTCGAGTCAAATCATGACAGTTGATGTTAGTTGTTCGCTTGGACAGGATAAAGTTTGAGTAAGTGAATCAAAGTGACCTGATGGTGACTTATACAATTGATGTAATTGCCCGATGAAGTCAAGGTATTTGAAGCAAAATACTCATTGAGACTTAGACAATTGATGTCATTGTCTGTTATGATTATGTTTGATTGGTTGATCAATTGATAGTGTGTGCATGTGATGGATGGTTGTGGTGAATCATAGCAGCCTCATTGAGACTAGGTCATTATGATAAATGTCTATTGTAGTCTAGGTTTGCCATAATTGATTACCTGTTGAGACCCAAAGATATTTGATTAGAGTATCTGTTGATAGTCTAGGTGTGTGTGAGTTGATGTGTCTGTGCAGATAGAGTAATTTGCTTGATTGCATGGAGGACCTAGGATGGGAAGCATAATCCCTCATGTTAGAAAATGGATGGTGATGAACGTAGCTTGATTGAGTTGATGGGAAACGATGAAGGGATTATGATGATGTTGATGATCAAGATAGGGAGGGTGAGGGGTGGATTCAATGTTAGATAGAAGAAATGGAGGACCTATTACATTCCTATGGAAGAAGAGGAAAATAAAGTATCCATTGTCATTACTATGTATGCATGATATGCAACTATTTATGAATGTATGAATGGATGGAATGCAACAGAATGCAATATATACAAATGAGATAAAATGACGATCCATAGTGCTTTATTTTTCATCATCGAGCTTTAAAATGTTGTAAGAAAATACAAGCAACTTGACATAATGATTCAAGATGACCCGAGTATTCCTTACATGGATTTTGATATAGCAAGTTAATACAAGCAACTTGATATAATGGATCAAGTTGACCTAGGTATTGCTTGCAGAACATACAAGGATTATCTCCTTTCATGCATGAATTGGAATGTCCTCCTTGATCTTTTGTCAATCATATTTTGAGACAAGTTCATACCGTAGTAAGAGATAAGCCATTATCAAGCTTGGATGAGGCAGTAGGAACCAAAGATGGAGCATTGTACCTGTAAGAAAACATCATATAAAGAATAAAGAATATGGACCCTCAATAATGGTTCATGCTCATATGGTCAAGGTATACGTTGTAGTCAGCAAGCCATAGTGATCCATGACTGTATTTTGCATAATATCATGTAGCTTAGTGAACTTCCCACATAGACACCATTAGTACATGCCCCAGAACTTCATTCGAATAATTTGCAGAAGACATACAAACAATGCTTAGGAACCATCCCAGCTACTCTAATCACTTGTGGATATCCCGGAGTAGCGTAAGAACCTGATATAAATGAATAAATAACTAACAAACTGACCAAGTACTTGATAGCTTAAACAAAATTTTCTTGTCAAAGAAAATGTTATCTTGTCTTTGTTTTGGTGAGGAAAGATTTATCCCTATTAAGACAGTTTGCATGTCAATGTTGATTGTTTGGTCGATGTGATAAGTGGTCATTGTTTGATTATTTCACAATGTTTGTTTGGTATCTTCTTTGAAAAACGTATGTACAAGGTGTTGCCATGTTTTTGTTTGTTTGATGTTTTCTGATGTTTTTGGATTTTGTGAGATAGTTTTGAATGAAGAACTCAATGAATCACAAAATAATGTAGAATCCACTTCCATCAACTAGATTAAGGGCATTGCCACCAATTTAGATATGACTATGAAAAAGAGGGATGCAAGACGCATGAAGTACTATCCTTGATTGCAGATCAATAACAAGCCATGGTTTTGGACTGATGGATGAGTGAATGTGATCGCAACAAGTTTGAAAAAACAATGGAGCCATAGCCTTTACGAGTGGTGCCTGTTTGTCAACTTTTCACCATCGTACTTACCCAAGGTGCCACTGGAGTGGTTGTTCACCATTTGGATGCATGATTTTTCTTTACTATTTTGATTTTTTTGTATTTTCTTTAGGATATTTATCTGAATGTTTTTCGTGTTTTTCCTGATATGCATGGGAGCCTAATGCTCTATGCAGCTCATGTATAAAAAATTTTAAGGTTCATGTTGTTGATCGGATCTGCTAGCGGTTCTCCTTCTGAAGTATCCAACTGATATGCCCCGGACCCAAATACAGCAGTGATAACATATGGACCCAACCAGTTTGATTTAAACTTTCCTCTGATGTTCTTGGTTTGGTTGGTTATGAGGATTCTCTCGAAGAACAATATCACCTACCTCGAATGTGAGAGGTCTAACTCGATGATTATAGCTTCTGCTCATACACCGCTGATAGGCCTTGAGGTGATTGTATGCAGCTTGTCGTTTCTCATCAAGTAGTTCTAAGTCTTAGAGATAGGATACTCTGTATGCTTCATCATCGATGAGATTGTGCAAGGAAACTCATAGAGATGGTATCTCAACCTCAATAGGTAAGATAGCTTCTGCGCCATAGACTAGTGAGTAGGGAGTTGTGCCTGTAGGGGTTCGAATGCTAGTTTGATATGCCCATAGTGCGGGATTCAATTGAACATGCCAATCTCGACCGACATTATTGACTGTCTTCTTTAGGATTCTCAATATGTTCTTATTTGATGCTTCGGCCTAACCATTGCCTTGTGGGTAATAGGGAGTTGAAAAGCGGTGTTGGATGTGAAACTTCTCACAGAGTTCACAGACATCTTGATTCTTGAATGGAAGACCGTTATCTATGATGATGGACATGGGTACACCATACTGGCAGATGATGTAATTGAGGATGAATGAGGTGATCTACTTGCCGGTGACTTGGGTAAGTGGAACAACTTCGATCCACTTTTTGAAGTATTCGGTGGCGGTAATAATGAATTTGTGGCCGTTGGATGAAGATGGATGGATTTTACCCACAAGGTCAAGTCCCCATTGGCAAAAGGGCCATGGTGTTGTGATCGGTTGCAATTCCTGTGCTGGTGCATGTATCAGGTCTCCATGAACTTGGCATTTCTTGCACTTTCTGACAAAGTAGTAGGAGTCTTTTTCCATGGATGGCCAATAGTATCCAATGCACAAGAGTTTCTTGGCTAGTGACGGACCACTTGCATGAGTTCCACAAATTCCTTCATGTATCTCTTCCAAGGCCTTTGTTATCTCATCCTGTTCCAGACATCGAAGGAGAGTACCATCAAGACTGAGTCGGTATAGGGTTTCAACAATAATGGTATATCAAGTGGTTTGGCAAATGAAGGTTTTATGTTGGTTATTCGATTGGTTAGGAGTAAGTGTGTGATCGTGTAGGTAGGTGTAGAACTCACCGTACCATGGAGATTCAGAACTGATAAGGCGACATATCATCTTGGATTCGGGGATATCATAAGCGGGAATCCAAAGTTGTTCAACCAAGAACTTGTAGCGTGTTGAATTTTGCGGAAGATCTAGAAGAGATGCGATGGTAGCCACAGCGTCACCAGCTCGATTCTGATCTCTCGGTATCTACTCAAAGGTGATAGTAGTGAATGATGTTTTAAATTTGTCCACCATTTGTTTGTACGGCATGAGTTTGTCATCCTTGGTCTGATATTCATCTATTGCTTGTTGAATGACTAGTTGGGAGTCGCCATATACTTGTAGTTCTTGTAACTTCCATTGTATGGCTAGCCCGAGTCCTGTGATCAAGACCTCATATTTAGCTATGTTGTTTGGCAATGGAAATGTGAGCCTGTAAGACTTCGGGATGCTATCACCTTGAGGTGTGATAAACAAAATGCCTGCCCTTGAGCCATGCCTAGTGTATGAACCATCAAAGTAGAGTTTCCATGGTTGTGTTGTTGTGATCATGAATATCTCTTCATCTGGAAAATTGGAAATGAGGGGATGATCACCTATGAGTGGTGCATCGACCAACTGATCTGCAATAACTTGTCCTTTGATAGCCTTACGGTCCACATACTCGATATCAAATTCACTGAGAATCATTAGCCATTTGGCCAAGCGGCCTATCAATGTTGCTTTGCTGAGTAAGTACTTGAGTGGATCGATCTTTGCAATGAGCTATACTTTATGTGTTAATAGATAGTGCCTCATTTTAGTGGCTGCCAAGATTACTGCTAGGCAAGCTCACTCAATAGGGGTGTAATTGAGTTCATAGCCAGCCAGTGTGTGAGAGATGTAGTAAACAACACACTCTTTCCCTTCTGCATTGTGTTGTGCCAATAGTACACCCAATGCTGTACTTGTTGCTGAAATATAGAGAAATAGAGGCTTACTGAGATCTGGTAGGATCAACAATGGCGTATTCATGAGATAATCTTTAAGCATCTAGAATGCTTGTTGGCATCTAGCATCCCACTGAAAGCGGATATTTTTGTGTAGCTGGTGTGTAAATGGGTGACATTTATCTGCCAGTTGTGCAATGAATCTTCAGATAGATTGAAGCCGCCCTTGTAGTGTCCTTAGTTGGCTGATGTTCTTTGGAGGTGGCATGTCCATGATTGCTTTGATCTTTGTTGGGTCAACCTCAATGCCTTTTCTTGAGACAATGTACCCTAGAAGCTTCCCTGAGGTTACTCCAAAGACACATTTCTTTGGGTTGAGTCGAACATGATATTGTTCCACTCTATCAAATATTTTCTCTAATATTTCCAGATGACCTTCTCTTGTGAGTGATTTTTCTAGTAAGTCATCAACATAATCTTCCATTATGGTATGCATCATATCATGGAAGATAGTGGTCATTGCTCGTTGATAGGTCTCTCCTTCATTCTTTAGACCGAAAGGCATTACATTCTAGCAGTATGTGCCCCATGGGCATGTGAAGGCTATCTTATGTTGATCTTCTGGTGCGATCTTTATCTGATTGTATCCTGAAAAACCATCCATGAGTGAAAGCATGGCATGTCCTACTATTAGGTCTACTATGTTGTTGATATTTGGTAGGGGGAAGTCATCTTTAGGACATGCCTTGTTCAGATCTATGAAGTTAGTACAAATACGGATGCCCCCATTTGGTTTGCCAAAAGACACAATATTGGAGATCCAATCTGCATAATCAATTGGTTGAATGAAGCCAACATCCAGGAGTTTCTTAAGTTCTGCTTTGATTAGTACTGCAATCTGAGGATGCATCTTGTGAATCTTCTGCTTGACAGGCTTGGCTCGTTATGCTACGGTGAGGTGATGCATGACTAAATCCGGATCAAGACCAGACATGTTTGCATATGACCATGCAAAGTTAATCTGATGCTTCTGGAAGAATTCGACAAACTTGGGTTGTTCCTCTAAAGTTAAAAGAGATGCCAGATGTATGTGGTGAGGAGTTTCAGGAGTCCCCACATTGTATTCTTTGGTTTCTTCGATGAGAATCGTTGATCGTTCCTGCTATGTACGAGAGGGGAGGATGTCAAACCTTTCATCCTTAGGCACCTTGGAGAGGTTTTCACCATTGGATATGCTCTTTCTTTTTACTTTTGTGGGATCAAACAGTGCCACAGTGTAGTTTTCACTGGAAGATCCATGTTTTATTGTTATATTTTTGCAGTTAAAAGGTTTGGCATCCGCCCCAAAGTATGCTACACTATTAAGGTCAATGGTGAATCCAACTTTGTGATCCCTGCTTGGTATGTTATCCCATAGTTCCAAGAAGTCAATGAGAGCCTCATCATTTTGGAAATGGTCAAGACATGGGGGATTAGGTTGGTTCCATTTGACGAGTTTAGGATGGATAATGGGCATTACCTCATCGATTAGGTTGAGTTCATTAGATGTGTCAGTGAGGGTTAAGACATTGTGGTGAAGGTCGTTGATGGTACTCTCCCTGTTAGAATCAGGCGTAGGATGTGACGTAGGGTTTGTGGAAGAAAGTTCCAGTTCAGGAACCCAAGAGGTCTTTATCTGTGCTTCTCTGTAAACAGGGATGTCTTTGTGGAGTGGAGGTGGTGATGTGTCTTCCTCATCTAAAGTGTTAAGTTGCACTGAATCAAATTCCCACTCATGCGAGTCAGTTTCTGAGTCACTTTCCAGGA
Organism: Cryptomeria japonica; assembly: GCF_030272615.1. Classification (NCBI taxonomy): domain Eukaryota; kingdom Viridiplantae; phylum Streptophyta; class Pinopsida; order Cupressales; family Cupressaceae; genus Cryptomeria; species Cryptomeria japonica. The sequence goes on from NC_081405.1 coordinate 284,990,633, forward strand.
GCCAATTACTATACCATACTGGGATATCTTTTGAGTTAAATACTGTAGGTGTGATCGGTTGATGTCCTTTTGTAGATGAAATGATCGACGTTGCAAGATGAATTATGGGGATCAATGAATCTGATACAGGAAGTATTGGTAGTGATGAATTTGTTGCTGCTTCTGGAACTGCCAATGTTGTCAATACTACTGGGAATTCTGATATAGTTGTAGCTTCTAAGGGGACTACTGATGTTATTGCCGCTGCTGATAGCGTTGCTGGTTCGATTGATGGGATGACTTGCATTGCAAATGGTTTTGCTAGGATTTTTTAGCCTTAATGGTGCAATTGCTATGGTTTTGGGTGATGCTTTTATAATCAAAGGTGTCCTCTTTTTAGTAGGTTGATATAGTGGTTTGTTGGGTTTCCCTTTAAATCCAAGCTTAGGAAGGATCTCCTTTTGAAAGCCTATGCCTATGTTATCTTTGGGTTTTAATTCCGACTGTAGCAGCTCATGTCTCCCTTGCTTACAATGCCCCAAAGCACTTTGACCATCATATCCCATTCTTTGCATATTGAGAAGACCTTTGCCATATTGATCTCTGGGAAGCTTAGCTTGCAGAATTTCGATGGTGATAGGATCTTTATAGATCCATTCTTCTAAGTCTTCATCTTTGGTTTCCTCTTCTTGAATCTTTCCAAGGATGAAAGGTGTCAAAGTACATGCTGGTTGGACTAGTGATGTTTGTAGTACCTATTGAGGTTTGCCATGTGTTTTAGGAGAAGTAGGCATTTGCCCAACACAAAAGAGTTGGCTTAGATTGTATTCTCCAAGACCTTCCTCTGTTATTTTCATCTTAAGCTTCTCTTGCTTGGGTATAGTTGTGCTTGAACTGGAAAGAGAGGCTAGACTTACATATGATGTGGAGGAGATGGCTTCTCTATTGTTGGGAACGGTAATCTCTGGTTGATGACTTATGTTATGACAATATGCAAAGGGGTTTGCATCACCCAGGATCGTGATTTCTACACTATTATGCGGGAACTTGATACACTGATGGTAAGTGGATGGGATGACTTGCACGACGTGTATCCAAGGTCTTCCCAACAACAAATTGTATGGCAGAGGAAGGTCCAGAACCTGACATATGATGTGTTTCACCATGGGGCCCACTCAGATTGGTAGTACAACAACTCCTTTTGATGAACACTCTGCATCATCATAGGCTTTGATTGTTATTTTCTTGTGGGGATCCATTGATTCAATTGCATATCCCAATGTTGTGACCAATTGTAGTGTACAAATATTTAGGCCTACTCCATTGTTGATCAAGACTCGCTTGATCCTATGTTGGTTGATAAACCATTTAATGTGGAGTGAGGTGTTGTGAGGTTGCTGGAAGGATGAGTTGTCACTTTCAGAGAAAGTAAGACAAGGTGATGATCTTAGGTTTCCAACCATAGCTTGGAACTGATCAGTATTTAGGTTTGCAGGGACTGACACCTCTTGGAGAGCTTGATCCAATATTGTTTTATGGGATGGAGATAGGCGCAATATCTCTAAGATAGATATCAGTGTGGGCATTTTGTCTAACTGTTCCACAAGGTTATACTGCTTTGGGATAGATGGGGTGCCTTGTGGAGCTGCTTTTATGGTAATCTTGCCGCGACGTGTAACAACATTGCAAGTGGAGCTGGGATTTTTGATGGTAATAGTTGCAATTTATTTACTGGCATCATATAGGCGATTCATAGTGTAATTATATGCAGCTTGCATATAATTGGTGGTATCTGTGTTTCACCCTGAAGTGGAAGGACCCCTTTGATCTTGTGATGGAAGTGGATTTTTAAACATGAGTTGATCATTGTTTGTTGTCTTTGGGTCATGTCCTTCGATTTTGATTTCACCTCGGTCAATAAGATCCTGAATAAGATCTTTCAATCTGTGACAATTTCTTGTCTTATGTCCTTTCCCTTGATGGAAGTCGCAATGCTCAGTATCCCTCCACCATGAAGGTTTGACTTGAGGTTCATAATTTGATGTTTTGGGTAAGGTCACTAGATTTTGAGAAACCAACTGACGTAACATTGTTTCAATGGGTTCCCCTAAGGGAGTGTATATTCGTTTAGGTCTAAAATTTTGTTGACATTGTCTGGGTTCCTCCTAAGATGTATTGCATCATTGACTTGGAGGAGAAACTATGTTATTCTTGGGTGGGGGGTTCTGTCCTACAAATCGTACCACAGGTTGTGCACTTTTGATAGTTCTTGCATCCACAACCCCCTCGTTGATGATGTTTTTATTTTTGTTTAAGAAGTTAGGCTTGTCACTATTGAAGCGCGGGTGAGGGCCATCCTTTGGCTCATTATATATCTTGATAAGCCCTTTTTTGATGAGAACCCGCTCACATTTTAAGCCTTTTGTGATCATGTCATTGAAAGAGTCTGTGTCTTTTATGTCTAGGTGAAATCCCATTTCGTCATTTAAGTTGGAAATAAATATTTCCACTAGTTCTTGTTCAAGTAACTGAAGAGAATGTCTGCTAGACATTTGACGACATCATTGTAGAAAGACTGAAAAATAGCTCACCTGGTTTTTGTTTAGTGTTACATAGATCAGCCATTGTGATATCACGTTCAATGTTGTGTGAGTAATGTGCCAAGAATTTTTGGATGAGTTCGTCAAATGTCCTAATACCACCCGGTAATCGAGAAAACCATGATGTGGTTGTTCCTCCCAAGCTTTGGGGAAAAAGTCGCATTAGGTATGTATCCTCGTATGCCACTTCGAGGCAAGCTGAATGGAATCCTCTAACATGACCACGAGGATCTCCTTTTCCTCAGTACTTTTCAAACTTGGGTGTTTCAAACCCTTGTGGAAAAGGTGGCATATGAAGATTCCTATCAAAGGGATAGGGACAAATGTCATTAAGTGAAAATTGATTAGTTTTCACACCACTATGAAGTTGTTGGGCAGGATTCTCAACTTGTTGCTGCAACATTTCTATTTCATTTGGAGGAGGAGGAGGTGGGGGATTACCTTGATGAAGGTTGTATCTGATATGTTCTTGACCTCTTTCATCCTCATTACGACTTTGGCATTCTGATGCTTGTCTTAGTTGTGCAACATCAAAGTCGGAGGGTAGTTTAGCCCCCTCTTGAGCAAGTCTTAAAAAGTGAGCATCGGCGTTGCTCCTGAGTATTTCATCAAAAAGTCTATTAAAGAGAGGGTTGTGTTGTGCCCTTTCTATTTCCGCTAGAGTAGGAGTGCCTGGATTTTCATCATTTATATTTCCTCCTAGGGCTTCTTGGAACTCATTGATATTTTCTTCCTCTTCCTCTTCAATTTCTTGTTGTCTAGATCTTGATCTCGTATGAGCCATTTTATTTATAAGTTTTTGTTGAAGTTTGATGAAAATGATGATGAGTTGGTGATGAAATGAAAGATTGATGTTTGGTGAAGTGTTTTGCATATGAATCTCTAGCACTAAAGGTAGATGGTACCAAAGTTCTTTCTTGAATTGCTTGTTGTGTTTGATTGACAAGGTTTGATGTGATAAGATTTAGAGAAATCTGAGATGTATTACAGACTCAACTACCTAGTAATGAGAGGATTACACTCATAGACTAGTTTTAACCTATGTAGAAATGTCTCTGAGGATGAGTTTATCCCAGATGTAGAGACACTCTAAAAAGTGATGTTTTTGTGTTTGATTCAAGCAATGTCAAAATAGAACTTAGGACAGGAACCTCTTAATGTTTTGAGAGTTGGAACGGAGTAATGATGTGAATGGGGTAATGGATGAAATGTTAACTTCAATAAAATATTTGTGTCACATATGGGACAAATTATTCTTCTTCTTCTCTTTTGGGAGTTGGTGGTTCTTCCCGAGCTACATTATCACAAAAGCGTGATATTGCATAAAAGCTCGGTGGTTTAATGACTCTTGATCAAACTTGTTTGATTTCCCTTGAAGATAGAGACACATGTGACGTAGAAAAGCTCTATTAGAGACAAAGATTTGTCTTTTAAGATAGAAGAATTTCCTCATTTTGATAAGAGCCTTTGAGCTCAATGGTCTTTTCTTCAAGTTGATGTGTTGATGAAGATTCTTCTTTCTCAAGATGTGAAGAATGGTCATATAGTTTGATACTTTTGCTGTTTGATTTTGATCCTTTGTTGGTTTTTGAAAAATGTTTGTGTTGGATGAATACTTGTTTTGGAAGTGATTTTTTCATTTTTCTTTGACAAGAAACAAAGCAAGCACACAAACACAAGAATGTCTCCTAAAAATGACACAAATAAGTGTGTGTCTAGATCAACCCAATCCTTGGACTTTTATGACCCTTTCCTTCAAATGTATTTTAGGTGTTTTCCAAAGCCTAAAGTCAGCCCAATTTGCACTGGTCTTGACTCAAAATGAAAACAGTTCAAACACTCTTTATCCCTAAGGTCAAATAGCCAATTGCGATAAGTTCAGCCCACATCTTGATATTTCTTTGACTTTGGTACTACATACCTTATGAATCCCACTATGGTAGGTAAGGATGTGATATACTAAGTCTTGCACGAGCATAACAAATAGATGATCCCTATGATGGGGGAGTCACCACTTTAATCGGGCTACAAGTAACCTTTCAAAAAGCTATGTTTCTACTCAAGGAAATATGTATGGTGAGTATCTTGGGAGCAAAACCTTCTATACTCTTGCACTGAATTTATCACAAATATCCTCATTCAATAGAACAGGTGGGTTACTACTTAAAGGTGTTTAGTAATGTTCGATGTTTTTAGACATAAGTTCATTCTGCAGTGACTCACTTAAGAGCCTTGTAACTTGTGATGGGGCCCATTTTTCCTTTTGGCAAGTTACACTATAGGAACAGCTATACCCAAGGCTACATCTTTCACTCTCACCTGATTTATATAGCGGCTCAAAGGATTTACCACGCGAGGTCGTTCCCAAGAGTGATGTGTCTCTTGGCAGGCCTCTCTTAAAAATATAAACTTTGAGTGTTACTAACACTTTTCTCTTGAACCTAGGACCATGAAAGCCAACATAGAGGATAGTGTGAGTTAGAAGTAGGACCACTCGACAAAGTTTGCACAAGCATGCCAAACACAAAAGATACTTGTTCTTTTTAACTCATCATTTGCAATGGGATCTAACTATTTGGAGATGTTGCTCCAATAGTCATGGTGTTGTTTTTATCCTTCAATGGCAAAATGTGTTGTAATCTAAGAATTGCAAATCCTGGTCAACTGAATTAAGAGCACGTTCTGCTTGAAGTAAATCGATTTGAGAACAACTTTGACAAATTGGGGATTCTTTTTAACTTGCACAAAATGAAGTGTTGATTGTGAATTTTAGTTTGATGCAATAAATAAAATTTGCCTTGTTGATTTTAAGCACCAAAATAATTTTTTCCTAACTTTGCAAAAAAATAATTTTGTGTGTTTGTTTTTGTGATTCTTTTTAACTTTGAACAAGTGTGATTCTTTTTTAGAGCTCCAAATGAAAGATGTGGTTCTTTTTAAAACTTCAAATGAAAGTGTAGTTGATTTTAACCCAAAACGAAAATGAATTTATTTTATCCTAACTTGAAAGACAAAGTTAGTAATATGAACAAATTTATTTCCTAAGCCAAAATTGTTTAAAAAAAAAAAAATCCTATTGTAGGGGTTAGTTAAAACCTACACAAAAGATAATTAGTTAGAAAAATCCGCATGTTTTGGTGGGCTTCTACAAGCCTAAAATTTTTGGTTTTCAGTTAAAAGGAACTTTCTTACAACTCTCTGTTACAATATCTCTACTCTCTGTGAAAACATAAGTGCTATTTAACATGAAAGAGAAACAATATAGACAATAGCGCTAAAGTATCAATTTGCGAAGGCGCTAAATTGAGAACAAAAGCACAAGAGCATGACCTGTGTGTCAATTAAAACATTCAAAAGTTAGTAGTCTTCAAAATGGTTGCTCTTTGATTCACGTCGGGTTCACCAAATGATGCTCTGCAAAAAGGATTAAAAAATCTGTTTGATGGCAACACACACAAGAGCACAAGAAACAAACGTTAGTGTTAGCAACAAAAGATTATCCTAAACAGGCATATCAAGAGAGATATTAAGCATGAAATAGAAAGCATGCAAACATAGAATAGATAAGCTATACTCCTCCAAATGCTAATCAAGATGCTCATAGTTGCTCCTTCCTTGTTCCTCTCCTCTCCAAGTTCCACATGAGTGTAGCTCTCAGCTTTTAGCACTTAGCCATGGATGCCATATGGAGATTCAAGATGGTTGAATATGATAAACAAATGTTATGCAAGTGTAGATAGTGATGCTATGAAAAAACTCTATGCTAATACCAGTATAACAACAATACTCTAATGCTTCCTTCCTTTGCTTGAGGAGAAGGGTTCTATTTATAGAAGAAATGGGAAAATGAAGGGTTACGATTGAGCAATCTTAACAAGGGTTAGGATTGAAAGATATTCAATCCATGTGATACTTTCAACCCAATCCCATGTTGACAATTGTCACCATGAGGAGGCTTGAGAGGAGAGATAAGGAGCATTGAATGCTTGAGGGGGCATGATGGTTACCCTAGGGGTTGGGTTAGGGTTAGGTTAGTGGATATTCCTTTTATCCAAGGGATAAATGAATGTGCAAGGGTTAAATAGTTACCTTAGTCAAAGAAATAAATGATTTGAAGAGACCCATGAGTCAATAAGATGGTTAAGTTAGAGGAAAGTCTCTAACCAAAGGTAAAAGGTGAGTTAACCATAAATGGTTATGTAAGAGCCTTTAATGGTTTGGAAGACTTTAGAGGTTAACCATTTGAAGACATAAATCCTTTAATGGTTATTGAAGACTTTGGAGGTTTTTGAGAAGTGACTTCCTTTTATTTAGGAATGTGACAATGATTAGGACAGGATTGGGCTAATTAGAAGGAGTTAGAAGAATCTAGAAGGGATTTAGGCATGCAAGTGGATTTTGTAGGAGAATGCATGTGGGAGGAATTTTGGGATTTTCAATTAAAATAAAATCATTTATTTCAATTAAATGGTGTAATTTGCATTTGGATAGATATTTAAATAAATATTAATTTATTTAAATGTGAATGTGAATTTTGGATTTAAATAAATCTTAATTTATTTACATGAGAAAAAGGAAGATAAAGCATAAAATGCTTGAAGACTTTGAGGGAAACCATTAAAGGTTTAAGAAGACTCTAGAAGAAAGCCATTAAGTTTAAAGACTTTAAGGAAAACCATTAAAGGCTTAAGAAGACTCTAGAAGGAAGCCATTAAGTTTGAAGACTTTAAGGGAAACCATTAAAGGTTTCAAGTGGGTGAGGATAAATAGGATTTTAAATAAATAATTTATTTATTTAAAATAGTTGTGCAACTTGCATTTGTAGGAAAATGCAAGTGGGTGGAGGATAAAGGTGATTTAAATAAATGTTAATTTATTTAAATGTGAGAGATGGGATTTTGGGGGATTTAAATAAATATTAATTTATTTAAATGTGAGAGAAGATTTAATTAAACAAATATGATTTATTTATTTAATTAATGGTCTGAATTTGGTTAAGTGAATTAAATCAAATAAATTGAATAATTTATTTAATTAATAGGAGAAGAGGGTTAAGATGAATTAATTAAATATTAATTTAATTAATTATTGATTGATGGTCAAATAATCAAATAAATACTAAATATTTATTTAATTAAGTGGACAAATTTATGTGTCTACAGTTGCAATTAAAACATTTCCCATTAAGTTTATAAGCATTAGGTTTCCTTACTGGTTTGCTATGGTCATGATTGTTTGCAGTCTCGGAACTTTCTCCATGTTCAAATCCAAGTCCAATTGTTTCTCCATCAGGTTTCTGACTTTTCAGCATATCATCAATATTATCTGAACTTTTCTTGAATTTGTCTTTGTATTCATTTGCAGTGACCAACTCACTTTCCAAAGTGCTAACTTGTCTCAAAAGTTCCTCTTTGTCATGTTGCATGTGAATCAAATCAGTTTTAAGCATATCATTTTCATAACTAAGCCTTTGAGATTCATCTAATCTTTCATTAAGTCTTTTGGCCAAATCTTCCTCATTCCTCTTTCTATCTTCAATATCCTTGCATAGTCTCATGGCTAAATCTTGCATCTCATTCTTCATGTTATTGTTCTCTTGTCTCAATTTGTCTACAATATCTCTAAGAGTTTCTTTTTCTTCATAATTTTGATTTTGCAATTGCACATGTAATTCTTTTCTCTTATTCTTTACTATAACCAAGTTATCTTGAAGTGCTTTGATAAATTCCCGAGTAGTTTTGAGATCATCTTCTAGTTTGATATTCCTCAATTTTTCTGCATCAAAATCTTCAAGAGCTCCTTCCAACTGTTGTCTCAAACTTTCCATTAGTACCAGTTTCATATCTTCCTCAAGCTGTTAGGCTTCTACAAATAGAGGACTAGGCTTTGATACCAATTGTTAGATACTTGATTAGTCCCAAAGACACTAAGAGCGGGGGGGGTGAATCAGTGTATAACCAGTTAACAAAATATTTAAACTTGTTTGCAACTTTATAACCCAAATTAATATACTTATAAATAAGTAATAATGCAATAAAGAGAAATAACAGTATAACCATCAATGCACACCATAACACAGATATTTTTTTCGAGGAAACCCGGTAGGGGAAAAACCTCGGTGGGATTTGTGACCCACAATATTTAATCACTGGCCAATATGAATAAATATTACTTATACAATAGGGGCCTGCACATGTAGGAAGGCCAACAGCCTAGAGCTCACTGCTCAATTACAAAAATGGAGTCCCACTAACTACACAATTGGATGATTAAATCCAATGACAATGTACTGCTAAAATAGTATCTGCAATGCTAGATTTAGTACCGGTTTAAGCTCTGTCAGATACCTCTTCCATAACCCTTGCTTCACTCTTCTTTTATCTTATTCGCTTATAAAATAATTACATCATAATGCATATACAGATATTCACTTTTATATATCGCTTATATTCATTACCTAATTACATTTTCTTACATACAAAATGACCTACAAGATCTCATACATATATGAGTCCTTACAATACATCATGTTGGCTATACAATATAATTACAATACATAACAATAAAATTTCCATGTTGGCTTAGAGTGTCGGTAAGATCTTCTACTAGTGTAGATTGGATTCCAATGAGAATAATCTTGTAGTGTTTGTCAGTGCTAGTAGATGATGCTCATTGCTGGTGTAACCTGTGAACTATTTTACCAGTTGGTTTCCATCAATGACAGCATCAACTATTCTCATTTGAGTGTATAATGCCAACATGAAAATCATGGTGTTCATGTGTGGAATGCTTTTTTTGTGATGTTCACGTTTTATTTTTGATAACCGGTTAAGATAGTTTATGTTTGTTTATCAGAGATCTTAAAGTGGTTACCGGTATTGATGATTATATGATTGATGAAGCATTCTGCTCAGATAATAAGTTGGTTTAAGTAATGAATGTTTTTAGATCTAAGATAAGTCTGATTTGGTGTTGAAAGTTTTAGTTTTTGTTAATACTAATTCACCCCCCTCTTAATATTGACCGTATCCTCTAGGACTAACGATTGGTAACAGAGCGTTGGCCCTCTATGTGTAGAAATCCTAATAGCTTGAGAGAAAGATTATGTGAAAGATGATGAAGAAGGAGGGTCCCAAGTTTACCAAGGACAACTACCAGATATGGAGTGATAGGATGAAGATCTACATTAAAGGAATGGGTTCACAATACTAGAATCATGTGATAACCAAGTATGTTGCTCCTACTACCAGTCCCTTGGCAAGCTCTTGAAGCAATTGTAAGTACTTTGTCTGACTCTGAGTATATTGATGTTCATGGATTAGAAACTGCAAATGAAGTATGGGAGAAATTTAATTTAATTTATGGAGGATATGAACATGTAGAAAGGGCAAAGGAAGAGAGTTTGAGAGGAAAATTTGATGATATGAAAATGGTTGATGGTGAGAACATAGCTCAATATGGACAAAGGATTAAGGAAGTTGTAGGTGGAATAAAGAGTGTTGGAGGTAAGATTGAAGATGATACTATTGTTAACAAAATGCTTAGAACTCTTTTATCATATTATTCTATCAGAGTGTCTTCTATTCAAGAATTGAGATCCATTTCAAAAGGTAAAGTTATTGTTGATTCTTTAATTGGAAAGTTAATTGCATTTGAACTTAAAAATTTTGATAATAGTGTTTCCAAACCTTCTGAATCTGATTTTAAGGCTTCTGTAACTGGTACATTAGCAAGAAAAGGAAAATATGTTTGTCATAATCATGACTGCACATCTAGTCATGGCGGTAGTAGAGGTGATGGTGATGATGAAGACCATTTGATGGAACTCGAGGCATTACTGGCTAAAAGATTCCCTAGAGGAACAGGTAAATATAAAGTTAAATTACCCTTGAAGTGTTTCTCTTGTAGTAAGATTGGACACATAGTTGCTAACTTCCCTAACACTGATAAGAAAGAGAAGTTTAGGAGATTCAAGGGAAAAAGCAAGAAACATTGTTATATCATAGTGGATGAAGGTGTGACTGATGATGAATTAGAAGATGACAATGATGAGATAGTATTTGTTGTTGTGAAGGAGGATCTCACTGATGAGAAGGCTTTGGTGTCTCACATGGATAATAGATAGTGGTTGCTCACACCACATGATTGGTGACAAAAGTAAGTTCTTGTCCCTTGAAGAGTTTGATGGAGGTGTTGTAAGATTTGGTAATAACTCTCCCTACATGTTTAAAGGTAAAGGATCAATTTTATTAAATGGGAAGAGTAATGCAGATGATGTCTTTTGGGTTGAAGGACTAAAACATAACCTCTTGAGTGTTGGAAAACTTAATGATAAATGGATATCTACTTGAATTCAAAAGTGGAGTGTGCAGGATTCTTGGAAATAATAGAGAATTGATTGCTACTAGGAAGAAGACTAGAGGTAATTTATTTCATCTAAATACTAATGTAAATGATTATTTGGTGGTGAAGATTGAAGACAATTGGTTGTGGCACAAGAGATTTTTTCATGTCAATTTTGACAATTTGATTAAAGTTAGTAAGTCAAGTATTGTTATAGGTTTTCCCCAGCTTGTGAAACTGGACAATATGTAATGCAAGGATTGTCAGATGGGTAATTAGATGACCTATGTACCCTTTAAGAGTAAGTCTTTCTCTTCAGAGAATATTCTTTATTTTGTTCATACTGATCTTTGTGGTCCTATGAGGACTAAGAGCTATTTTGGTGACAAGTATTTTATGATCTTTACTGATGATTATTCCAAAATGACCTGGGTAACTTTTCTCAGAGAAAAGTCTAATACTTTCAATAAGTTTAAAGAATTTAAAGCTCTTGTTGAGAAAGATGCCAGGAAGAATCTAAAATGTTTGAGATCTGACTGGGGAGGTGAATTTACTTCTGATGAGTTTGTGAAGTTCTGTGATGAATAGGGAATTAAGAGGCCGATGTTAGCTCCTAGAGCTCCACAATAGAATGGGATAGCAAAGAGAATTAATAGAATAGTTGTTGAAGCTACTAGAACCATGATAATTCAAGGTGAAGTATCGAAGATGTTTTGGAGAGGAGGAGTCAACACTGCTATTTATAGTTTGAACTGTGTACTTGTTAAATAAGGTAATAATAAAACACCTTATGAATTATGGCATGGAAAGATTCCTAGTGTAAGTTATTTCAAAAAATTTGGGAGTAAATGTTATATTAAGAGAGATGATTACACTGAAAAGTTTGATGCTAAGTGTGATGAAGGCATTTTTCTTGGTTACTCTACAAAGAGTAAGGCATTTAAATGTTATACCAAGAGAACTAAGAAGATAATTGAGAGTGTTAATGTGGAGATAGATGAACTCCTTGAGAAATATGGTGAGTCCAGCAGATCTGAGCCTGAGAAAGACGAAGAAATACTTGTGTTTATAAAACCAGAAGTGTAGAAGACTGATGAGAAAAATGTTGCAGAAATAGGTGCTCAATTGGTAAAAGCAGAGAGCAGTGAAGAAGATGAAGAACATGAAGCAAGAAGCACAACACCAGAACTAGTTATTCCAAGGTATGTCAGGGTAAATCACTTAGATGAACAAATAATTGTTGATAAACATGCTAAAGTACAAACAAGGAGGAAAATCAGAGAAAATTCATGTCTGATTTTTACTATTGACCCGAAAATAGTAAGAGAGGCATTAACAGATGATGACTAGATTAGTGAAATGAATGAGGAGTTGGATCAGATAGAGAACAACAAGACATGGACACTTGTTCCTAGACTCGAAGACAAAAATGTGATTGGAACTAAATGGGTCTTTAGAAACAAGTTAAATGAAGAAGGCACGGTTGTGAGAAAGAAAGCAAGATTGGTTTGCAAAGGCTATGCACAAGAAGAAGGAGAAGATTATGGTGAAACCTTTGCACCTGTGGTGATATTGGAATGAGTAAGAATGCTACTTGCTTATGCTACATTTAAAGGATTTAAAGTCTATCATATAGATGTTAAATCAGCTTTTCTCAATGGCATCCTTGAAGAAGAAGTATACATAGAACAACCAGATGGATTTGCTTTGTCTAAAGACAAAGATATTGTTTGTAAACTACATAAGGCACTATATGGTTTGAAGGAAGCACTGAGAGCATGGTTTGAAAGGTTCCATGCACACTTGATCAAGGTAGGATTCTAGTGCACCAGTGAGGATAGTAACATATATCTAAATACTGATGGAGAGAAAGTATTGATAGCTGAAGTATTTATGGATGACATTATTTTCGGTGGTAATGATGACTTATGCATGGATTTTGCTGAGGAGATGAAAAAGGAATTTGAGATGTCTCTTATTGGAGAAATTAAATTCTTCATTGGGTTAGAGGTCCAACAATTGGATGGTGGAATTTTTAACTGTAAGAGTAAGTATGTCAAAGAGGTGTTGAAATTTTTTGGCATGGAGTACTGTAAACTGGTTGGTACTCTGATGGTGATAGGCTGCAAATTGTCTAAACAAGATTATTACCATCTATTGATGAGAAAGAATACAAGTCTATGATTGGTAAATTGTATTATGTTGTTCATAGTAGACCGAATATTACACATGTTGTTGGATTGGTTGCTAGATTTCAAAAGGATCCCAAGGAGACTCACTTGGTAGCGGTGAAAAGGATATTTTGGTAGCTAAAAGGCATAATAGTTTATGGTTTATGGTACCCTTATAAAGGATTTTTTTTTTTTGAATGTATTTACTTATGCAGATTGGGCAGGCAATGTAGATGACCTGAAAAGCACTACTAGTGGAGCTTTTCTTCTTGGAGGCAGATTGGTTTCTTGGAAAAGTAAGAAGAAAACTTGTGTTTCTCAGTCAACAATAGAGGCAAAGTATGTTGCAACATCAATGAATTGCACGCAGGCAATCTAGATGAGACATGTGCTTGAAAGATTCAAATTTGATATGTCTAAACCGATAACTATTTACTGTGATAATACTAGTGCAATACATATTTTGAAAAATCATGTGCTACATGCAATAACTAAGCACATAGAATTAAAATATCAAATATAAAGGAAAGAGTACAGGAAAAATAAGTTTGAATGGAGTATGTGACAAGCAAAGAGCAACTAGTAGACATTTTCACAAAATCATTGTCAAAGATAACCTTTGAGTATCTCAGAGGTAAATTAGGGGTCAGACCCCTACTTAGACAAAACTAGAATGTAGGATGCATCAATCCAGTGGGCTTCATGAATATTTTTCACTTTGGATTGATGAGATGCAAGCTACTCCATACGGGGAGCAACTTAGATGAGTTTGCAGACATGTTGAAGATAGCAACAACAAATTTGATGATTTTTGATACTTATGCACCTTTGGCATTGTTGTCAAAGGGGGAGAAGAAATATGATTAGTCAAGAGAAGACATATGATCAGGAGGAGAAGGTGTAGAATAGAGTGTAACCAGTAGATGAGGTGCAACAAATAAGAGAAGAGTTGTAGAGAAGGTCCAGAACATAGTGGAATAATATGAGTTGAGTATGAACAATATGAGTTGAGAATTTTGATATTTACTGTTGCCATCAATGCCAAAGGGGGAGATTCTTGGCATGTTTGGTATAACTGATGAAGATGAGATGATGATGGATGACTGTGCTAGTAGAGGAAAGATAACATGATCAGTTATTTGTGTTGTCATTGATGGCAACCAGGGTCAAGTGATGTTTAATGATGTTTACAGTTAGTTTTCGATGATTGTCTTGTTGGCTATGTGATTTGGTCTACCAAAGTAAGAGTTTGATAGTTTGATAGAGTTTACCAGCAAGACTATGAATTAGGACCTTAACCGGTAAAGAAGATAAGATTTGATGGAATCGGGTGATTAGTGATGCTTGGTTACTTGTGGTTTGATACATAAGCTCTTATGATGGATTTGAGTATGTAACTAGAACCACATCCTATGATGGCTACTGGAAGACATGTTTTGAATTTATGATGAAGTTTTGCTAGGGCTTAAGAAGGTTTTAAGGACCGGTAAAGAATTCTCTTAACCGGTAATGATTTTTAGTTTGGCAATGATCTACATCAAGTTCACGTGTTGATGATGGGTGAACTCACAAAGCTGGTTCCTGATTTTTGCTGAAATCATACATTTTTTAGAAAATATAATTATTTAAGCTTTAAGAGGTCCCATTTGCATTAATTAATTAAAGAGAGTTAGATCAAAGGCTCTTAGATCAAAATTTCTTGGATAGAACCTCTCTACTTCTAAATCATACTTGCAATGGAGTCTCCTTTGCATCTATCAAATGCTGATAAAAAACCAATTTTACATTAACTTTTGAGGGGTCAAATGAATTCATTTATAAGTTTTATTTTCTTAAGGATTTAGTCCTTATTATAAGCTTTCCAAATAGTATAATTTTTAAAATATTTAATTTCATTAATATATTTTTATTTTATTTTTTATGAATGTAGGTTTTTCACCGAACATGAACTTCTTTGTTCAATGCATTGGGAAAAATAGTAAACTAATTTAAAAAGATTATGAAAAATATCTATGCACTAGGTATTGATGTCTTCTTTCTAACAAAAAAAAAAAAACCAAATTTTGATATATATAGAACAAGTTATGTGTTCAAACGTACACCTATATCTAAATTATAATTAGTCAAACTTCAAAACTTAATAAAATAAAAAATATTCAACATATCACTATCAAACCAACTGTGTGCCCTCGGTATTGATGTTACAAACCAAAATTTAAAAGAGATAAGTTTTTATCATTTATAGAAAAAAAAGTTATACATTTTGGGATGCACATCACTCTTAAAAAATGTTGTTTGCTGTAAAAAACTAATTTTGAGGGAGATGGAAAAATCAATAAAATTTAACTCAAAAAAATTTGAAAAAACTATATTTAGAATCTGCAAAAAAGATGTTACAAGTCACTAGTTTACATCATCTTCAAATTCTTAATGGTTTAAAAGTTATAGGTGTCGGAAAGTGAAGGTTTTTTACAAAATGTTCATCTTAGTGTCAAAGTTGGTCAAAAAGTGGGAACCAGTATTGTGAGTTCACCCTAATAACATGACACAAACCGTGTGTTGTGTTTGAAAGATGTTTTGGTGCATTTGGAGAATGAATTTCTTGAGAATGTGCAAAGTTCTTAACAAAGTGTGCTAAGGGTGTGACTTTGTACCAGATCGACTCGCTATGATGATTTATGATCATTAAACAACCAATATTACTTTGTAATTTACTATAATGATCCCTATGATTATTTGTAATGAGTTGTAAGGATCTTTGATGACCTACGTAAAAAGTCTTAGGGTTTTGATGCCAACCTAGTTGTAAAAGTTATTTATGTCAGTAGGGTTGATGTTTTGAAGTGTCGGTGATTTTGAGAAGTGTTTGAATCTAAACTAGTGTGTGTGAGAAGATCTGCAAGTGAGATGCAGACTTAGAACTTAATTGGATTTGATCAATTAAGGAGTTGAGTGCTATACATAGATCATTCACTATTGTTCTTTAACAATTACATCAGCTAAAATCCCTTAACTGGGTAGGTCCTAACAGGCCTCATATTGTAAAATCCCCTAACAGGGTGACTCAATATCTGAGTTCTAAATCCTCTTGCGAGGTTGATCCTAACAGATCAAAGCTTCTAATAGGGCTGAGGTAAATCCCTTAACTAGGCGACTCCTAACAGGGTCTGCTCCTAATAGGGCATCATTGTAATATTCTAACCAGACTTGGCAAAATATTTTTGGGTACCAATTCCCACCATGGTTTTTCCCTATTTGGGTTTCCACGTGAAATTATGGTCTTCATGCGTGGAATGCTTTTCTTGTGATATTCATGTTTTATTACTGATAACTGGTTAAGATAGTTTATGTTTGTTTATCAGAGATCTTAAAGTGGTTACCTGTATTAATGATTATATGATTGATGAAGCATTCTGATCAGTTAATAAGTTGGTTTAAGTGTTGAATATTTTTAGATCTAGATAAGTATGTTTTGGTGTTGAAAGTTTCAGTTTTTGTCAATACTGATTCACCCCCTGGAGGTCTCAGTATTAACTGGATCCTCAAGGATTAACAAACATCACATCAACAACTAAATTACATAAGTATACCACCTATATATACAATCATCAACCTTGATAGCAAGGTCAGCTAAACCCTCAACCCTCAACTCATAAATACAAAAATTACATTACAGGATACAAAGATCAACCACTGGACCAATATTATGATTTAAATCACATAGCATGGAGCTAATTCAAATTCCCAAATGATCACATCCACTGAAAATCCTGCCAAGATCAACTGCAACACGTTACACCACCAAAAATATGTATAACACACAAATCATCATCGATTGATAGAAATCACCAAAACTCACACAACGATCAATGTGGATTGCCAAAACAAATAGGACACAATTAGGAGACACCATCAAACATGTTAGAATCATCTGGAATAGTTGTACCAACACCTCAAATCAAATCTTAATCAATCAACATCTCAAATCTCAATAACATAACCAAACAACAAATATCACAAAGAAAGATAACTTGTGGGTCACCAAATCACGAACCATCTGAAATGAAGATACACAAGATCATCCCAAACAACATCCCAAAGTCTTAGCATAAGATCTGATCATTCTAAAATATACCAGAGGGAATATCAACTAGAACACCAATAGGAACACCAAGAATCAGTAACCAAAGAATATCAAACCGGATCAGAAAATCTTCACAAGCTCATCGAAAAACTCATAGTAATATGATTACATCAATGACAACAACATATCCAAGTCCAACAACCAAATCCAATAGACTAAAACAATCTCCCCCTTTGGCATTAATGGTAACATATGAATGTGAAAAACAATCAATGCAAAGAAAGAAGATATCACCAACAAACTCCCCCTAAGATCATGATAGATAATGTAGTTTTTCATATGATATCTCCCCCTTTGACAACAATTCCAAAGCTCTCCAAAAGTATAAAACCAAACACATTCTCTCCCTTTGAATATGAAACATAGATCTCTCTCTACCAAAACACAGAAATATGAATTTGTCACAACCAAGTCAACAAACTACTCCAGCAGAGGAGCAAAACTAACACATCAATGTGGATAAGAAGAATAAGGCTCTAAAATCCACCGGATCGATGCAACTCAATACATATAGTTCTCATTAGGAGGGATGGTTAACCCTAGCTTATCTCTCAAATAGACAAATGTATCTACAGGCAAAGGCTTAGTAAAAATATCAACAATTTGTTCCTTTGTAGATACATATTCTAGCTTCACCTTCTGTTCACTAACTTGCTCCTTCAAGTAATTGTATTTGATTGATATATGCTTAGTTTTTTAATGTTGTACTAAATTCTTTGACATGTTTATAGCACTGGAATTATCAATGTATATGATATAGGCTCATCATAAATACTTTTGATTTCTTTCAATATTTGCTTCATCCAAACTATCTGAGTGCAATTACTAGCAGCAACAATGTACTCAAGTTCAACAATAGATAAAGATACTGAATCTTGTTTCTTGCTATACCATGAAACCAAATACTTACCTAAAAAGAATGCTCCACTGGCAGTACTCTTATAGTCATCTACATCAGTGTAAGCACATAACATGAAATCATATTTCTTAGGATACCATAAACCATAATCCACAGTTCCCTTAAGATATATGAATATTGTTTTAACAACAATAACATGACTTTCCTTTGGATCAATTTGATATCTAGTAGCCATACATACAACATGCATAATGTCAGGCCTAGTCTGAGTAAGATATAATAGTCCACCAACCATAGATCTGTACAAACTCTGATTAGATTTAGGAGATTTATCATTTTTAGACAATTTACAAGCAGTCACCATAGGAGTTCCAACTAGTTTGGAATCATCTAGTCCAAACTTATTCAACAATTCCTTCACATACTTAGTTTGAGATATAAAGATACCTTTCTATGTCTGTGCAATCTATAAACCTAAGAAAAATTTCATCTCACCAATCATAGACATTTCAAATTCCTTTTGCATATCACCGACAAACTTCATACTCATATCATCATCACCACCAAAAATAATGTCATCAAAAAAGACTTCAACAATCAAAATGTTATTATTTTCAATTTTAAAGTACATATTACTATTAGCAGCACCTTTAGTGAATCCTAATTTCAACAAGTATTTATCTAATCTAGCATACCGGGATCTAGGAGCTTGTTTTACTCCATAAAGTGCTTTCTTCAACTTGCATACTATATCACCATCATCTGACAGTGAAAATCCGTTAGGCTGTTCAATGTAGACTTCTTCTTCTAGATCACCATTCAAAAATGCAGATTTGACATCCATCTGATATACCTTGAAAAATTTATAAGTAGCATAAGCAAGCAACAAACTAATAGCTTCAGTCCTGGCAACTAGAGAAAAAGTTTCTCCATAATCAATTCCTTATTGTTGTGAATATCCTTTGTAGACCAATATAGATTTATTTCTCACTACTTCATCAACTTCATTCAATTTATTTCTAAGAACCCATTTAGTATCAATAACATTTTTATCCTTAGGTCTAGGCACAAGTTCCCAAGAATTATTCTTTTCAATCTGATCTAATTCTTCTTCCATGGCCCTTATCCAATTCTTATCTTTACAAGTTTCAACAACATCTTTAGGTTCAACTTTGGATATCAAACATACCTCTTCAGCAGCTAACCTACTTCTAGTCATCACACGTTTAATCTTATCACCAATAATCTAATTCTAAGAGTGATTTAATCTAACATATCTCAAAGTCTTCTGATTCTCAAATTCTTGCACAACATACAGATTAAAAGTCTTTGTCTCTACTAGATCAGTCTTCTTAGGTCCTTTAGGCTGAATAGGAGCTAAAACAACATGTTGACCTTCATCATAAGCTTTGATCTCCTTTCCAAGGTTCTCATCCACCTTCACACATGCACTCTCGACAATCTTTCTCAGTCTCTTGTTATAGCACCAACATAATTTACTCTTTGTGGAATATCCCAAAAATATACCTTCATCACTTCTAGCATCAAACTTTCCAATATCCTCATCTCTCTTGATATAACATTTTCTACCAAAAACTTTGAAATATTTCACAGTAGGAACATGACCAAACCAGAGCTCATAAGGGGTCTTACCAATATCACCTTAGATATGAACACTTTAAAATGTGTAGACTATAGTGCTAATGGATTCTCTCCAGTAGATCTTCTAGAACATTTCCTTCAATCAACATAGTCCTTGCAACATCCAAAATAGTACGTTTCTTCCTTTCAACAACTCCATTTTGTTGTGAGGTTCTAGGAGCATAAAGCTATCTTCTAATTCCATGCATCTCACAGAAAGAATTGAACTCACTGGAACAAAATTCTCCACCTCTATCAGATCTCAGACACTTCAGGTTCAATCCAGACTCTGTTTCAACTTTAGCTTTGAATATCTTGAATTTCTCAAATTCTTTTGACTTCTCATTTAAAAATACAACCCACATCATCCTAGAGTAATCATTAATTAGCAACATAAAGTATCTATCTCCCTGCACACTTTTAAAATTTGTAGGTCCACATAGGTCAATATGCACAAGATCCAGCAATCCATCTGATGTATATTGTTTGTTCTTGAAATAATTCTTGTTTGCTTATCCAACTGACATTCCTTACATACCAGATTAATAGGTTTAACAATCTTAGGCAGATCTCTAACAACATCTATATAACTAATCTTGATTAGTGAATCAAAGCTTACATGACATATCCTTCTATGCCATAACCGAATCTCATCTATCGTAGCTGTAAAACAACTTCTCTCACTAGCATTCAAATTAAAAATGTTACCTTCAGTCTTAGTCCCAGATGCAATCTCTATGCCAGAGGCATTCAAGATTTTGCATTTACCATCCTTGAATTATAGATCATACCCCTTGTCAACCATCTATCCAACACTCAAAAGATTATGTTTCAAACCTTCAACATACAAGACATCATCAATGTTATGCTTACCATGAAAAGAAATAGAACCTCTCCCATGGATTACATAGGATTTGTCATCTCCAAATATGACTATTCCACTATCATACTTATCCATACTTACAAATTTTCTTTTATCACCAGTCATATGATGTGAACAACCGCTGTCAATCACCCATACACTCTTTTCTTCAACTTTTGTAGCCAAAGTCTTTTCTTCAACATAAAAACTAGTGGAATCAATAGGCACAAGTCCATCTTCCTTAATGGAAATAAACACAACTTCATCTCCTTCTGATTCTTCATCTATAATAACTTCATCTACAACATAATAATAGTTCTTCGAGTTCCTAAAATTTTGGTTAGACTTATAAGGCGTATCATACTTCTCATGCTTCCCATATCTATCATTCATATCACAATTATCACTCTTATCATGTCTGTCATACTTAACTATTCTCTCTGGACACCTAGAAGAAAAATGTCCTATCTTATTGCATGTAAAACATTTCAAGGTCAACTTTGTTGGCATTTGGCATTATAATAGACAATGGGAGATTGTTGGCATTTCAATAAGGATATTGAGAAGGTTGTTGATGATTATGGATATAACTGATTAAGGATGTTTACTGTCTTGATATTATTATTTTGTCATTGATGTCAAGAAATTGATTTTCTAATTCAGTATGATGTTGCCATATCTTGAGAAGTATGATTTGAAGAGTATAAAGATGTCAGTAAAAGACACAAAAAGAATATGATGAATAAGGGGATGAATAAGGTATTCAATGGGCAACTATTACCGAGTTAGACAATGATAAGATCATGATGTTTAGATTGTTTTAACATCATACATATGTTGTAAATTGTAAGGTTAATACTATACTATGTTACCGAGCAAAGAACCTAGTCGGTAAACCCTAAGGTTATCGCTATCGGTTAATGAAGACAGAATGTCTACCGAGTAAAGTTTAGTATTCACTGAGTTGTAACCAAGCTATAACAGAATGAATTAAATGTTTACATGTGATATTTAATGAAAGATGTTGATGAGCTGGAGTGGATCAATGATTGGCAAGCCGTGTAAAAAGTTTGTTAACAAATCTAAGGCAATGGAAAGTCGGCAAGAAGATCTACAGCTCAGATTGAACTGCATTACCCTAACACAAGTTCCAAGATGATTATGCAAGTTCCAAGGTGAGGTAAAATGTTTTTAGATTGAAAGATACAATGAACCTGGACAAGATTGAAGATCTGATGGCTATGATTGATCATGGGAAATGTGATCAAGGAGATTAAACAGTTAGAAGCTTGAAGACCTATTAGAATAACAGAGTATTGATGCCCAGCAGATAGACAAGATTAGTTCTATGTCTAGATTGTATTGAACAAATAAGAATCTGCTTTAGCATTTTAGATGTGAAGTTGTAGATAGATTGTATTACTGTAATTTTGTGAAAGTGACAGGAAATCTCTTAACCGAGTGGACTTAACAGTCTTATATGTAAATCCTCTAACAAGGTGACATTCTAAATGAGTGTTTCAAATCCTTTGACAAGGTCACTTCTAACAAAGTGCAGATCCTAACAGATCTGAGGGAAATCCCTTAACCGGGTCACATCTAGCAATATGTTTTGTAATCTTTAACAGGATTGGCTTTTAACCGAGCATACTCTAGAAGAGTATATTTCTTAGTGGGTCAGAAATCCCATAGTGGTTTTTCCCTATTTGGGTTTCCACATTAAATCTGGTGTTATGAGGTTTATATTGTTCATATGCTTTTGAGTTTGCATGTTTGACAGTTTTTATTATATGACTGATATATGTTACTGAGGTTGAATCTGATGTTTTTATAGATGAATAAGTTTGTATGATTCACCCCCCCCCCCTCATCTTGTTGGCTATTGGATCTGTACTTATATTAAGTATCAGAACTATTAATTGGTATTAGAGCATTGGACTCTGAAAGGAAAGTTTAAAGGTACTTGAGTTAAAGATCCAAAGATGTATAAGAGGGATGCACCTAAGCTAAATAAGTCAAGTTTCTCTACATGGCAAAAAAGGATGAAGCTACATCTATCAAGAGTTGGAGAATATGCTTTATAATATCTGGAGAATGATTTTGTTGCACCGAGCACCTATCCATTGACTATGGAAGAGATAAAGGCAAAGCAAGAACACATTCAAGCAATGATTGAAATAACATCTGCATTGACCGATTCTGAGTTTAATGATCTAGAAGGCTACAATGATGCAAAGGCAATGTGGACTAAGCTCATATCTGTATATGGAGGAGATGAACATGTTCAAAGAGAAAAAGTTGATAGTCTAAGAGGACAACTTGAATCTATGAGGATGAATGAAGGTGAGAACATAACCCAGTATAGTACAAGACTAAAGGAGATTGTAAATCAAATCAAAGGAGCAGGAGGAACTATTGAAGAAAAGGATGTGACAAGTAAGTTGTTAAGAACCCTTCTACCTACCTATGCAATCCGAGTCTCTGCAATCAATGAATTGAGGTCTATACCTAATATGCCAGTTTCCTTGGATGCCACTATTGGTAAGCTTCATGCATTTGAGTTAAGTAATTTTGATAACAGTGGGTCATCGGTAAATAAAGTTGAATATACATTTAGTTCTTTTCATCTAAATGAATCTAATGATTACAATGTGAGAATGTATAAGTGCTCTGAAGGAGATCACAATGGAGCAATTGAAAGATTTTAGAAGAACATGGAGGAGGTCCATAAACTGTATGAAGAAATCAAAAAGAAAGAGAATTTGAAGCACTATTGGCCAAAAGGTTACCAAGAGGCAAAGGTAAGTATAAAGGAAAACTACCTTTGAAATGTTTCAATTGTGATAAGATTGGACATATGGCTTCTAACTATCCTGACAAAGATTTCACTGAAAAGAGAAATTACCAAAAAGACAGACAGAAAGATAATCATTACAGAGGTCACCGAGACTTCAGAAGAAGAGATAGAAAGACATGCTTAATTGCTGATGAGGAATCTAAAGATGATAAATCAGATGAGACTGATACAGAGGAAGTTGTTTATGTGGCTATCAAGGATGGATCAGATGAAGAAAGGTATGAAGAAAAAGCCCTAATATCTCACATAAACACTAATGATTCTTGGATTATAGATAGTGGATGCTCACATCATATGACAGGAGATAAACACAAGTTTGTTATGTTAGAAGATTATGATGGAGGCTATGTTAGATTTGGTAATGATGCACCATGTCCGGTAAGAGGTAAAGGATCCATAACACTTCTTGATAAAGCAAGATGCAATGATGTTTATTGGGTTGAAGGTTTGAAATATAATTTGTTAAGTGTAGCACAGCTAAACAACACAGGTTACCGAATAGAATTTCAGAAAGGAATTGTCAAAGTTCATGACAAAAATGGAAAGTTAGCTGCTACCGGGACACAAACAAAAGGTAGTACATTTCACCTTGACTCTACTCACAACAAGTGTTTGCATGCAAAGATTGATAATACCTGGTTATGGCATAAAAGGTTTTGTCATGTTAATTTTGATAATCTGATCAAGATAAGTAAAAAGCACAAAGTAAGAGGCCTACCAAGTCTTGAAAAACCTGAGAATGCTATGTGCTGAGGATGCCAAATGGACAAGATGACAAGATCCAGCTTTACAAGTAAGTCCTACACTTCTAAGGAAATTTTAGATCTTGTGCACACTGATCTTTGTGGTCCTATGAAATTTCAAAGTTATTATGGTGACAAGTATTTCATATTATTTGTGGATGATTATTCAAGGATGATGTCACTAATGTTTTTAAAAGAAAAATCAGAAGCTTTTCAAATTTTTAAGTGGTACAAGGCTAGAGTTGAAAATGAAACAGGAAGACAACTGGAATGTCTTAGATCAGATAGCGGAGGAGAGTTCACATCTGATGATTTCAACCTATTTTGTAATGATCATGGTATTAAAAGACAAGTCTCTGCACCAAGAACTCCACAACAGAATGGAATAGCTGAAAGAAGAAACAGATCTATTGTGGATTGTGCTAGAACACTAATGATTGAGAAGAAGGTTCCACAAACATTTTGGAGAGAAGCAATAAGCATAGCTATTTACACCTTGAACCGAGTTCAATTGAAGAAAGGTACTTTGAAGACACCTTATGAAATCTGGTATGGCAAGAAACCTAATGTAATTTATTTTAAGATCTTTGGAAGCAAATGCTATGTTCATAAAGATGATACAAATGGCAAGTTTGATCAGAAAAGTGAAGAAGGAACATTTCTAGGATATTCTTCTAGAAGCAAAGCATTTAAATGTCTGATCAAATCATCTAACAAAATAGTAGAAAGTGCAAATGTGAAAATTGATGAATTTGCAGAAAGAACTAATGACAGGAATTCCAAAGAACCAGAAGACTATGATGAATTTGTCTATGTGCAACCGAGAAGTCCTACCGAGATAACTGTTGAAGGAAATGAGGAAGATATCCAGTTACCGAGTGATGAAGAGTATCATACAGAGCCTACCGAGCCTGTATTAGCCAAATATGTCAGAAGACACCATGCACCAAGTCAGATTATAGGAGATAAGGATGATCCAGTGATGACAAGGAACAAATTGAGATAGAACACATGTTTGATATCTGAATTTGAACCAAGAATAGTGAAAGAGGCATTCAATAGTGAAGATTGGATAAATGCTATGACTGAAGAGATTGATCAAATCAAGAAGAATGACACATGGACACTGGTCCCAAGACCGAAGGACAAAAATGTAATCGGTACAAAGTGGATCTTTAGAAACAAGCTAAATGAGAAAGGTGAGGTCATTTGGAACAAAGCAAGATTGGTCTGCAAAGGTTATGCGCATGAAGAAGGAATTGATAATGGTGAGACTTTTGCACCTGTTGCTAGACTTAAAGGAGTTAGAACATTGCTGGCATATGCTGCTTTCAAGAACTTCAAGGTATATCAAATGGATGTCAAATCTGCATTTCTGAATGGAATATTAGAAGAAGAAGTTTTAATTGAACAACCTGAAGGATTAGTTGAAGACAATAATAAAGATCAGGTATGTAAATTGAACAAAGCTTTATATGGTCTGAAACAAGCACCTAGAGCATGGTATGAAATATTGCACTCTTATTTGATTAAGATTGGTTTTATAAGGACAAGTGAGAACAACAACATGTACATGAAGAATGATGAAAATGGAATACTAATCTCAGCCATATTTGTTGATGATATTATATTATGTGGAAATGGCTCTTTATGCAAGAACTTTGGAAATGAAATGAGCAAAGAATTTGAGATGTCATTAATCGGTGAGATAAAGTATTTTATAGGCTTACAGATACTGCAAATGAAAAATGAAATTTTCATTACTCAATCCAAATACATAAAGGAAATCTTGAAGAAATTTGGAATGGAGGATTCAAAGCCAGTAAGTACTCCTATGACTAGAAACTGCAAACTATCAAAGAATGATGAATTTGCATCTGTTGATGAGACACTCTACCAATCCATGATTGGAAAACTACAATATGTTGTTCACAACAGACCAGATATAGCACATGCAGTAGGTATTGTTGCAAGATTCTCTCCAGATCCTAAAGAAATACACATGACAACAATCAAAAGAATTTTCAGATACTTGAAAGGCACTGAAGATTATGGCTTAGTATATCAGAAAGGAAATAATTTTGATTTAAAAGTTTATATTGATGTTGATTGGGCAGGAAACATTGATGACAGAAAAAGAACAAGTGGAGGAGCTTTCTTCTTAGGAGAAAGACTAGTGAGTTGGCCTAGCAAGAAACAAGGATGTGTTTCTTAGTCAACAGCCAAAGCTGAATATGTTGCTGCAACACTAAATTGTACCACCATAGCATGGATCAAACAACTGTTGGAAGGAATAAATGAGAAAGTTACCGAGCCAGTAACTATATTCTATGACAATACTAGTGCCATTAACATTTCAAAGAATCCTGTTATGCACTCTAAGACAAAGCACATCTCTATCAAATATCATTATCTTAGAGAAGAAGCTCAAGAGAAGAAAGTGGTGTTGGAGTATGTTAGCACAAAGGAACAAATAGCAGATATCTTCACCAAGCCACTACCAAGGGACACTTTTGAATATCTCAGAAGTAAGTTAGGGGTCCTACCCCTATCTTCTACTCACTGATTGAGATCGGTGAAAGCATCACTTTGATGACTCTATTGAATATCTTTTAGGGAGCTGATGCTGGAGTGATACACTTTAGAATGTTTTTCTGAAAGCGTACTGGAAATAATACTAGGATAATACAGAAAATGATAGAGAATTCTAAACAAATGCTCTGACCGAGACTCAATTGATACACAATAGCATGAAATAACTTCTTATAGCAAGAAATTATGTTTTAGTTCTATTGTTTTTAGCATTGTTGTCAAAGGGGGAGAAGACCAAGGAGAAGACCAAGGAGAAGACCAAGAAGGAGAAGACCTACCCAAGGGGAGAAAACTGAGAATATACTACACATTGAAACCAGAAGAGAAGTCTGATGTATGGGGGAGAGCATTTCAACATTTCAGAATCACAACAATCTAAATTCTTAAAGGTCAAATCAATTGGTTTTGCCATCAATGCCAAAGGGGGAGATTGTTGGCATTTGGCATTATAACAAACAATGGGAGATTATTGGCATTTCAATAAGGATATTGAGAAGGTTGTTGATGATTATGGATATAACTGATTAAGGATGTTTACTGTCTTGATATTATTATTTTGTCATTGATGTCAAGAAATTGATTTTGTAATTCGGTATGATGTTGCCATATCTTGAGAAGTATGATTTGAAGAGTATAAAGATGTTGGTAAAAGACACAGAAAGAATATGATGAATAAGGTATTCAATGGGCAACTATTATCGAGTCAAACAATGATGAGATCATGATGTTTAGATTGTTTGAACATCATACATATGTTGTAAATTGTAAGGTTAGTACTATACTATGTTACCGAGCAAAGAACCTAGTCGGTAAAGCCTAAGGTTATCGCTATCGGTTAATGAAGATAGAATGTCTACCGAGTAAAGTTTAGTATTCACCGAGTTGTAACCGAGCTATAACAGAATGCATTAAATGTTTACATGTGATATTTAATGAAAGATGTTGATGAGCTGGAGCGGATCAATGATTGGCAAGCCGTAGAAAAAGTTTGTTAATGAATCTAAGGCAATGGAAAGTCGACAAGAAGATCTACAGCTCAGATTGAACCGCATTACCCTAACACAAGTTCCAAGATGATTGTGCAAGTTCTGAGGCGGGGTAAAACATTTTCAGATCGAAAGATACAATGAACCTGGACAAGATTAAAGATCTGATGGCTATGATTGATCATGGGAAATGTGATCAAGGAGATTAAGAAGTTAGAAGATTGTTTATAAATAAGGAACTGTTGATAAACAATATATGCGGGAAAGTTTATGCACAGGGATGCTACATAGTGATTACCGAGCACAAAAGCTTGAAGACCTGTTAGAATAACAGAATATTGATGCCCAACAGATAGACAAGATTAGTTCTATGTCTAGATTGTATTGAACAAATAAGAATCTGCTTTAGCATTTTAGATGTGAAGTTGCAGATAGATTATATTACTGTTATTTTGTGAAAGTGACAGGAAATCTCTTAACCGAGTGGACTTAACAGTCTTATATGTAAATCCTCTAAAAAGGTGACATTCTAAATGAGTGTTTGAAATCCTTTGACAAGGTCACTTCTACCAAAGTGAAGATCCTAATAGATCTGAGGGAAATCCCTTAACCGAGTCACATCTAGCAATGTGTTTTGTAATCTTTAACAGGATTGACTTTTAACCGAGCATACTCTAGAAGAGTATATTTATTAGTGGGTCTGAAATCCCACAGTGGTTTTTCCCTATTTGGGTTTCCACGTTAAATCTGGTGTTATGAGGTTTATATTGTTCATATGCTTTTGAGTTTGCATGTTTGACAGTTTTTATTATATGACTGATATATGTTACTGAGGTTGAATCTGATGTTTTTATAGATGAATAAGTTTGTATGATTCACCCCCCCCTCATCTTGTTGGCTATTGGATCTATACTTATATTAAGTATCAGAACTATCAAACTTTTCATCATACTTACCGACACCTTTAGGCAATCTTTGGGCAATCAATGCTTCAAGATCATCAATCTCTCTCTCTAGCTCTGCAATCTCTCTTCTTTCTCTTTCATATCTAGATATCCTGCACTCATCAGGATCATACTTATGCTTACTAGAGATAGATGTTGATGCTCTAAATGTTGTCTCATACTTTCCATGTGATTCTCCAAATTTGCTCAACTCAAATGCAACAAATTTTCCAACCAACATATTTCTTGTTAATATAGTTACACTCCAGATCTCATCTATAGCAGCAACCTTATGTTTGTAAGAAGGAGGCAAAGATCTCAACACATTAGCAACAATCTCATATTCCTCAATCTTCCCACTGCCACATATGATCCCAAGGACAAGCTCATTCACCTTAGCCATGTATGAATGTATGTTCTCATCATCTCCCATCTTCAATGTCTCATAGTTTCCTTTCAAACTCTTCAATTTAGAAACTTTCACTTGATTATCACCTTCATACAGGATCTCAAGCTTCACCCAGATCTGATGTGCGGTTTGAAGTTACATTACATTTGTCATTTCAGAATCAGTTAAAGCATTGAGTAATGCTTCCTTTGCTTTGATATTATATTTAGCTTCCTTAATTCATCAAGAGTGGATGGTCCATTATGAGAAACAACATAGACATTCATAGTAATCTTCTAGTAATCTTCTCCAAGTCATTTCAAGTGCACCTCCATCCGGTTCTTCCACACAGTATAGTTGCTTCCATCAAACCTCAAACTATCCTTCTTGGAAAGAATACCTTGAGCTTCCATCTTGGATCTCCCCAAGTGATTAAGCTTCTATCAGAGGATCTAGCTCTGATACCAATTGTTAGCAGCAATCAAGAAGGAAGAATGAGAGGGGGGGGTGAATCAGTCTTCACCGGAACATAGATAATCAAACACCAAAGCATAAACTGATAAACTGCAACAACTAAAAGATAAGAAAATGAATAGAACAACACACAACACCAAGATTTTTGATGTGGAAAACCCGGTCAAGGGAAAAACCATAGTGGGAACCTACCCACAATAAGATGATACTCTGTAGTAGTATGTGAAAATATTACAATGGGGAATGTACATGCATTCAAGCACACTGCCTAGGCTCACTACCCAAAAGATATATGGTCGAAAGGCTCCAACCCTTAGGGAAGTGTCATTGACTTAGAAAATGAATCGAACTACAATCCTAAAGAAATGAAATGCAATAGTAGAATCTACATATGCCTGATAACAATTCCAGTTAAGCACAGTTGTTTGCTGCAACACTGATCTCACCACAATACTTCACTTAATGATATCTCTTATTCACACAAACAACAATATTTGATAATGTAGACATCATATCAACAACTAAATTACATAAGTATATCATCTATATACAAATCATCAACCTTGATAGCAAGGTCGGCTAAACCCTCAACCCTTAAATCATAAATACAAAAATTATATTAAATGATACAAAGATCGACCACCAGACCATTATTATAATTTACATCACATATCATGGACCTAATTCAAATTACCAAATGATCACATCCACCAAAAATTGTACCAAGATCAACCGCAACACGTTACACCACCATAATTACTGCATAACACACAAATCATCATCGGTTGATAAATATCACCAAAAATCACACAACGATCAATGAGCATAACCAAAACAAATAGGACATGATTAGGAGACACCATCAAACATGTTAGAATCATCTGGAATAGTTATACCAACACCTCAAATCAAATCATCAGTCAACATCTCAAAGCTCAAGAACACAACCAAACAACAACTATCATGAAGAAAGATAACTTGCGGGTCACCAAATCACAAACCATCTGAAATGAAGATACACAAGATCATCCCAAACAACATACCAAAGTCTCAGCACAAGATCTAATCATTTTAGAATATACTGGAGGGAATATCAACCGGAACACCAATAGGAACACCAAGAACTGTTTACCAAAGAACAACAAACTAGATCAAAAAATCTTCACAAGCTCACCGAAAAAACTTATAGGAATATGTTTACATTAATGACAACAACATATCCAATAGACTACAACAATCTCCCAACAATCTCAACAACTCAACATATAGGTTGATGATTTGTATAAATATATGCAATATTCATTTATGAGATCTATCTACATTGTATCTACGAGTGTGTGATCAAGTAAATGTGTGAGCAACTATTTTGATCCTTCGGAAGTGTGAAGGAAGTGTTGTGTAGAGCATATCAGACTGTGTTTAATTGGAACTATAACCAGGCATGTGGAGATGCTATTTCATCAGTTCATGATCCTCCTAATCTAATCTAAATGTTTTTGTAAGACAATGAGTCTTTCTTAGGGTTGTAGCCCTTCTTGTTTTGTGATTTGAGTAGTGATCTCTAGGTAGTGTGCATGAATGTATGTTCATTCCCCATTGTAATATTTTATTTACTCCTGATAGGGTATTATCTCATTGTGGGTTTGTTCCCACCGTGGTTTTTCCCTTAACAATTTTTTCCACATCAAAAATCTTGGTGTTGATTTGTGCTTTCATTGCTAATTATCAAATCTGAATTTAAGTTTGAATTGTGTTGAGTTTGTGAGAAAGTTGATTCACCCCCCTCTAAGTTTGTTGCCTTTTTTCCAACAATTGGTATCAGAGCTAGATTCTCCGGAAGAAGCTTGACCACTTGAGGAGATTCAGGATGACAACCTTTTCTTTTAAAAAGGATAGTCCAAGATTTGATGGAATGAATTACACTCTCTGGAAGAACTAGATGGAATGTCATTTGTGATGCATCGGTGAAGACTATTGGAAGATTACAAAGAATTTGTATAATGCTCCTACTAATGATCCTTGTACTCTAAATGAGATAAGAGAATTTGAATTCAATATTAGAGCTAAGGAAGCATTGTTAAGTGACTTGCCTGCACAAGGGATTCACTTAGTGAACTTGGGTTATATCACCTACATTCATGGTATACTAAAGAATCCCCCTATTTTCAAAAAATATTGCCCTAAAATCCTTTTTTTCCACCCCCTCCCAATACACAATCTGAATTAAAAGCCTCCCTATTTGCACAAAATATTGTATTTTTTCATAGCCCGAATTAAAAACCTCCGTATTTTCACCGATGGGAAATATATTGCACCCTCATTTTTTGGATATTAAACCCCCCAATATGAATGCATGTGATATGATATTGCCTATTTAGTGAAGCCCTCATGCTTGTCTAATTCTGAGATGACTAATGTGATGGATTTGCAGACTACTCAAGAGATTTAGAAGAAGCTGGAGACTTTGTATGAAGGTGACAAATATGTGAAAGTCGCTAAGTTGCAAAGCTTGAAGGGAAAGTATGAGATGTGGAAGATGGGCGAAGATGAGAACATTACCTCCTTTAGGCAAAAAGTGAATGAGCTTGTGTTGAACATCAGATGTGCCAGTGGAGTATTGGAAGAATATGATATTGTGGCTAAAGTGTTGAGATCCTTGCCTCTTACTTACAAGCACAAAGTTGTTGCTATTGAGGAGATCTAGACAATGACAAATGTGACTAGAGACATGATGATTGGAAAGATTGCTACCTTTGAGTTGAGTGAGTTTGGTGAATCTCTTCCTAAATTAGAATCTGCATTTAAAGCTATTGTATTCAAGAAGCTGAAATATGATCCAAGAGAAAGTTCTACATGAGTATCCAGATATGGGAAGGAGATGAGAGAGCTTCAAGAAGAAGAAAGAGAGATTGAACAGCTTGAAGCCTTGATTGCTAGAAGATTTCCTAAAGGTGTTGGTAAGTATGAGGGAAAGTTGCCTCTTAAATATTTTTCATGCAATAAGATAGGACATTTTTCCTCAAGGTGTCCGGAGAGAGTTTCTAAGAACCCATTTAGGCCATATAAGCCTAAATACTAGAAGTGTTACTTTATTGTTGATGAAGGTGTAACAGATGATGAGTCTGATAAGGGAAATTCAAGAGATGAGTGGGTGTTCATTTCTATCAAGGAAGATAATCTGGTGACTGCCAATTCTACTAGCTACATTATTTAAGAGAAATATTTGGCTGCTAGAGTTGAAGAGAAAGATGAATGGGTTATTGACAGTGGTTTCTCTAATCACATGATAGGTGATAAGAGTAAGTTTGTGAGTATGGAAAAGTATGATGGTGGTGTAGTAAGATTTGGAGATGACAAAGCTAGTATAATCTGTGGTAGAGGTTCTATTTCTCTTGATGGTAAGCATAACACTGATGATGTCTTATATGTTGAAGGTCTAAAGAATAAGTTTTTGAGTGTTGGATAGATGGTTGATAAGGGTTATGATTTTTAATTCAATAACGGTAAATGTAAGATCTTGAGTAGCTCTGAAACTAAGATTGCATCACGTACAAAGACTAAAGGTAATATCTTTCACTTGAATGTTGGTGGTAAAAGTTGTTTGATTTCTCAAATTGATGAAAGTTTATTATGGCATAGAAGGATGTGTCATGTAAATTTTAATTGCATAGTTAAGAAAAGTTCCACTCAAGCTTTAAGAGATCTGCTTAAGATTGTAAAGCCTTCTAATCTGGTATGTAAGGAATGTCAATTAGGGAAGAAGACAAGTGTTTCTTGCAAAAGAAAACAATATACTTCTAATGGGATATTGGAGTTTATGCATATTGATTTGTGTGGTCCCTCGAGAGTGAGAAGCTTGTAGGGTGACAAGTATTTCATGTTGCTGATTGATGACTATTCAAGGATGATGTTGGTTACTTTCTTAAGGAAGAAGTTTGAAGCATTGGAGAAGTTCAAGATTTTCAAAGATATGGTTGAAAGTGAGACTAGACAAAAGCTTAAATGTCTGAGATTTGACAGAGATAGTGAATTTACCTCCAGTGAGTTCAATTATTTTTGTGAAGAGAATGGGGTGAAGAGACAGTTATCTACTCTGCGAACCCCTCAGTAGAATGGCGTTGTGTAAACGAAGAACAAGACAATTCAGGAAGCTGTTAGAATGATTATGATTGAAGGAAATGTTATGCATATCTATTGGAGAGAAGTTGTGAGTACTACTATATACACTTCCAACCGGATGCATATCAAAGGTGATACCGGTAATACTCCTTATGAGTTATCATTTGGTCATGTTCCTACAATTAGATATTTTTAAATTTTTGAAAGTAAATGCTATATCAGAAGAGATGATGATCTAGGGAAGTTTGATGCTAGATGTGATGAAGGAATCTTTCTGGGTTACTCTACTAAGAGAAAGGCCTACTGGTATTATAATAAAATATTCAGAAAGATAGTTGAGAGTGCAAATGTGAAAATTGATAAAGGAAATGAGTATCAACCCAGATGCTCTGGATATGATTCAGATGATAAAATTGTCAATGTACATAAAGGAAAGAAAGTGCAGACCCAGAATCAAGTTTAGGTTGCTCCAGAAAGCCTGTTGGTACACCTATGGTGACCAAATGTAAGTTGACAAAAGATGACAACTCTTTGAAAGAAAATCAGCCTAGATACAAATCTATGATTGGTGTATTATTGTATTTGACTCAGACTAGACCAGATATCATGAATGTTATGTGTCTTGTTTCTAGATTTGAAGTTGATCCTAATGAATCTCATGTTGTTGTTGTGAAGATAATTTTTAGATATTTAAAAGGGATAGTTGATTTTGGTTTGTGGTATCCTAGAGATGATTATTTTACTTTGAGTGCTTTTACTGATGTTGATTGGGCAGGTGATATTGATAATAGAAAGAGTACTAGTGGTGGTGCATTTTTCTTGGGTAAGAGATTGGTTTCATGGATGAGTAAGAAGATGAATGCTATCTCTTTGTCTACTGTAGAAGCCTAATACATTGTTGTTGCTATTAACTACACTCAAGTGATTTGGATGAATTAGATGTTGAAGAATATCAGATTTATTTTAATGAGCCTACTACTATATACTATGATAATTCAAGTGCTATCAATATTTCTAAAAATTTGGTGTTGCATTTTAAGACCAAGCATATATCTATCAATTTTTATTTCTTAAGAGAGAAGTTGAATGAGAAGGAAGTCAGATTGGAGTATGTAATTACAAAGGAACAAATTGCAGATATCTTCACGAAGCCTTTTCCTAAAGATACATTTGATTATCTCAAAGAGAAGCTAGGGGTAATTTCCCCTCCCGATGAGAACTAAGATGCATGGATTTGCATCAGTCTGGTTGACTTCACAAAGATCTCTTGTGATCCGGATTGATGAGTGGTGACTGCTACTCAAGGGGAGTAGTCAATGTGTGTGGTTTAGATGTTTTGAATTGTTAGTTTTGGGAGAGAGTTTGTCCTAAGGGGGAGAGAATCAAGATTTGTGTTGTATGTTACTTTTGCATTGGTGTCAAAGGTGGAGAGAAGCATGTGAAAAACTGCTATATTCTATGCTGATCTCAGGGGGAGATTACTGTGAGTCATGGGGAGATTGTTGGTTGTTGATTTATTTCTTTGCATTGATTGTTTTTCACATTCATATGTTGTCATAAATTCCAAAGGGGGAGATTGTTGGATATTGTTGAGAAGTTTGCTGGAATGATGTGTTGTCATTGATGTCAACATATTCTTTTGTCTATTCTAGTGTTGCAGTCAGATTAAATGAGTTGGTTTGGCCAGTGTGTTGCAGTTGAGCTGTTGTAGTTTAATGGGTTTTGAGATAACTATCTCTAGTTGATTAAGCTAAATTTTTAGTGGTCCACATGATGTTTTGATTAAGTTATGAGGTCTAGTATTGCGGTTGTCTATTCAGTCATTTGTGGTGTTCAGTGTTTTGGTTTTTGCTCTACAATGCTCAAAAATTGTAATATCTTGGTTTGCAGATTTGATAGTGTTTGGGATGTTCATATGTGTCCTTAATTCAGATGGTTCATGATTTGGAGTTTTGCAAGTGAATATTTTAGTGACAGTAAGTTTAGCATGTCTTCTTGAGGTTCGATGTATTGATGATGGAGATTCTAGTATGTGATGATGTTGCGGTTGTTTCTAGATCATGTTCTATCCATGTTGATGGTATACATTGATCATTGTGCATGTTATTGATAATTTTCTCGATCTTATGGTGTTCTTTGTGATATGTGATATTCATGATGATTGTAGCATGTTGTAGATGTTCAAGGCATAATTCTTGGAGGTGTTTAGTGTTTGCAGTATTGATTTAGGTCTAGACTATATCTTAGCTAACATTGTTTTGGTCTACATGTGTTGTTGTAGCGTGTGAGGTTATATTCTTGTTATTTGTGTTGAGGGTTAAGCTGACCTTGAAATATAGGTTGATGATTTGTATAAATACATGTAATACTCACTTGTGTGATGTATCTACGAGTGTGTGATCAAGTAAATGTGCAAACAAGTGTTTTGATCTTTTAGAAGTGTGAAGGATGTGTGTGGTAGAGTAGATCAGACTGTGCTTAACCGGAACTGTAACTAGACATGTGGAGATGCTATTTCATCAGTTCATGATCTTTCAAATGTAATTTGAGTGTTTTTGTAAGACAACTAGAGTCTTCCTCAGGGTTGTAGCCCTTCTTGTTTTGTGATTTGAGTAGTGAGATATAGGAAGTGTGTTTGAATGGATGTGCATTCCCATTATAATATTTCATTTACTCCTAACAAGGTATTATCCTTATTGGTATTTTGGATATGTTGATATGGGTTTTTCATTGATGTCAACACTTATCAACTCTGGTCAGCCTATTGGCACTTGGAGAATTGACAATGTTCACCAGCAAGCAAGTGACTTATGCACAGTCATCGGTATCTGGTTCACCGACAGAATATATTGTTCATCGACACTTGGAATGACATGGAAAATACTTGGCTATGGTGAAGACATCATTTGGACACTTTGTCTTGGAGATTTTTTCATTGGTATATTCGTGTTTACTTATTTGCTGTTACCAGAAAAAAGGTCTAGGATAAGCACCGACAGGCTTATCTATTCTAGATCAACACGATAGACTATGGAGATGATTTATTAATGTTGTAAATGCATTAAGCTAACATGTTGAATCAGATATTGTATCGGTTATTGTTTTACTTGTAATTGTTTTTATGGTAGTATCTTTTGTAAAGCCGACCTATACATTTTGGTCCTTGGCTTTGGTATATATGTAAGATCTTATTTGATCGAAGAAGGAGAGTGGAGTGTGAATGCGAATAGGATTATAACAAGGTATATGTGAGAATAAGTAGAGCTATACATGCAAACATCATTTGAAGGTTGAAGGAAGATTTTGTGAAGGCATATTAGATTTGAACCAGTACTAAATCTAGCATATGAAGATGCTATTTTGAGCAGTACATCATTATTGGATTTAACCATCCAATTGTAGTCAGTGTGACTCCTATTTGTGTTTGAGCAGTGAGCTCTAGGTGCTTGGCCTTTCTGCATGTGCAGACCCCCTATTGTGTACACATACTATCTGCAGTAGTACTGTCTTATTGTGGGTAAGGTTTCCCACTATGTTTTTTCCCCTTACAGGGTTTCCACATACAAATATTGGTGTTATGTGTTGTGGATGTTATTGTCTTTCTGTTTCATGCATTAATCTTTACCAGTGCTGTAATTAATTGATAAACTGTCTATCGACATTAAGTTTGGTTAAGTTGTTTTTAGTTTGAATTTATTAGACAACTAATTCACCCCCCCCTTCCCTCTCAGTTGTCTCTGGGACCTAATAATTGGTATCAAAGCCTAGTCCTCTTTTTGTATAAGTTTAACAGCTTGAGGAGATCTAATGTCTTCTAACTATTTCAAGAAGCACAGTCCTAAACTTGATGGAACCAACTATGGCATATGGAATATCAAGATGGAGACACATCTGAATTTCATTGGAAAGGACATCTTGGAAGTTACAAAGAATGGCTATACTACTCCTACTCAATGTTAACCTAATCCACCTAACTTGGCTAAAGATGAAGAAAATAATTGTAAAGCAAGAGACACACTTTTGAGGGCATTATCAAATCAACAAATCATGGGATTATCAGATAGGTCTACTGCTAAATCTATTTGGGACCATTTGGAAAAATTGAATGAAGGAGATTCCATAGTCAAAATTGTGAAACTTGAAAGCTTCCGGGTTAGGTATGAAAATCTGAAAATGGAAGAAGATGAAAGGATTTCTCCTTTTATGGAAAGAGTAAATGAAATTGTTCTGGGTATTAAATGTTGTGGAGGAACCTTAAGTGAAGATGAAATTGTTTCAAAAGTTTTAAGAGGATTGCCACTAGCATACAAAATGAAAGTTACTGCTATAAATGAGTTAAAAACAATGCCTAATACATCAGTAACTAGAGATACATTGATTGGAAAACTTTCAGCTTTTGAGATTGAGGAATTTGTTCCTGTTGCTACTATAAAGACAAATTTATCTTTTAAGGCATCAACATCATCTACATCACCATCATTTGACAAGTCTGATTGGAAAGCCTTTTATGCAAGAGAACTTGAAGAAAGCAGGAGAGAAAATGAAGAAATTGAAGAACTTGAAGCACTATTTGCAAGGAAATGCCTAAAGGTCCAGTTGGAAGTAAGTATGAAGGTAAATCACCTTTAAATGTTTTAACTGCAATAAGATTCATCATATGGCATCAAAATGCCCTGATAGATATGCAAGATTGAAAGAAGAAGCTAGAAGAACATACAAGCCTAACCCTGAATATCAGAGATACATATTTAAGAAGAATAAAGACAAGTCTTGTTTTCTTGTTGATGAAGGAGTCACTGATGATTCTGATGAGGATCTGACAGACAATGGATGGGTCTTTGTTGCTATAACAGAAGATCAACCGACACCTACTGTTCAACTAGTAGAGCAGGCCCTGGTAGCTAAAATTGAAGTTAAGGATGAATAGATCATTGATTTAGGATGCTCACATCATATAATTGGTGATAAAAGCAAATTCTTGACTTTTCAAGAATATAATAGAGGTCTAGTAAGATTTGGAGATGATAAAGCTTGTTTGATCAGAGGAAAAGGTACTATATCTCTTGATGGTAAGCATAATACTGACAATGTTTACTATCTTGAACATTTAAAGCATAATCTTTTGAGTGTTGGTCAATTAGTTAAAAAAGGATTTCAGCTACGATTCAAGAATGGGAAATGCAAAATTATGAACAAAACTAGTTTGGAAATTGCAACCGGTAATCAAACTAGAGGTAATATGTTTCATTTGAATAACAATGAAAAGACATGCTTGATTGCACATATTGATGAAAGTTGGCTATGGCATAAGAGACTCTGTCATGTAAATTTTGATTGCATTGTGAAAATCAGTACTACTAAAGCAGTTAGAGATTTACCTAAGATTGTTAAACCTCACAATCTGGTATGTAAGGAATATCAATTTGGAAGACAAGTTAGAGCAACTTTAAAAAGTATTCCAGAAAAATCCAATAATGCTCTTGACTTAATTCATACTGATTTATGTGGTCCAGCTAGAACTAAAAGCTTACAAGGTGATAGATATTTTATGCTAATTATTGATGACCATTCTAGAATGTGTTGGGTTACTTTTCTCAGAGAAAAATCAGAAGCACTTGGGAAATTCAAGCTATTCAAGGCAATGGTAGAGAATGAAACTGGTAGGAAAATAAAATGTCTAAGATCAAATCAAGGAGGTGAATTCACATCTAAGGAATTTAATACATTATGTGAAGTAAATGGAATCAAAAGACAGTTATCAGCACCCCACACACCACAGCAAAATGGAGTTGTAGAAAGAAAAAATAGAACTATCTTGGATGCAGCAAGAAGTATGTTATCAGAAGAAAATCTACCACATGTATATTGGAGAGAGGCAGTAAGCACAATAGTATACACATTCAACAAAGTTCACATCAAAGGTGAAACTAGTAAGACTCCTCATGAACTATGGTTTGGTATTACTCCTACTCCTAAATATTTTAGAATATTTGGAAGTAAATTCTATATTAGAAGAGATGAGTATATTGGCAAATTTGATCCTAGAAGTGATGAAGGAATATTTCTTGGTTATTCATCTAAGAGCAAAGCATATAGATGTTTTAACAAGAGATTGCAAAAAATTATTGAGAGTACAAATGTGAAAATTGATGAACAATTTAGAGGAACTTCAAGGTATATGGACTCTAAACCAACAATAGAGATACTAAAAAATTAACCTACATTGAACACACCAACATAGAATGAAGATCCAGTTACATCGGTATCATCTGAAAATCCCACTATAACTGAAGAACAACAGCAAACAAAGACACCCCGATATGTAAGACTGAATCACTTTGAAGATCAGATAATTGGGAACAAGTATCAAGGAGTTATGACAAGAGGAAGGCTGGAAAATGAAGAGGTATGTCTTATTTCTCAAATTGAACCAGCATCAATTAATGAGGCATGTGAAGATAAACATTGGATTAAAGCTATGGAAGAAGAATTAGAACAAATTGAAAAGAATAACACATGGACATTAGTTCCCTGACCTAAAGACAAAAATATAATTGGGACAAAATGGGTATACATAAACAAACTTAATGAAGATGGTAAGGTAATTAGAAATAAAGCAAGACTAGTGTGTAAAGGATATTCACAGAAAGAAGGAATTGATTACAATGAAACCTTTGCATCGGTAGCTAGAATTGAGGTAGTCAGATTATTCTTGGCTTTTGCAACACACAAGAACTACAAAGTATATCAAATGGATATTAAATGTGCATTTTTGAATGGAGATCTGGAATAAGAAGTTTACATTGAAAAACCTAATGGATTTTCTTTGACAGATAACAAAGATATGGTTTGTAGGTTAAGGAAAGCTTTGTATGGGTTGAAGCAATCTCAAAGAGCTTGGTATGCTAGATTAGATAAATATCTCTTGAAGATTGGTTTTTCTAAAGGTAATGTTGACAACAACCTATACTATAAAGTGACAAATAATGACATCTTGGTTATACAAGTTTTTGTTGATGATATAATCTTTGGAGGAGAAGATGGATTATGTAAAGACTTTTCTATTGAAATGCAGCAAGAATTTTAAATGTCTATGATTGGAGAGATACAATTCATTTTAGGATTGCAGATTTCACAGATTGATAAAGGTATATTCTTGAGTCAATCTAAGTACTTGAAGGAGTTACTAAATAAATTTGGTATGGAAAACTCTAAACCGGTAAGCACAACTATGACTAAAAATGAAAAATTATCACTAAGGGGTGAATCTACACCCGTTAATCTGACTAGGTACAAATCTATGATAGGAGGTTTACTGTATTTGACACAAACAAGACCTAATATTATGAATGCAGTATGTATTGTTTCAAGATTTCAGAGTAATCCTAAAGAAAATCATGAATTAGCAGTAAAAAAAAAAAATTTTGATACTTACAAGGCACTACAAATCCTGGCTTATGGTATCCTAGAGATGAAAACTTTGAATTATGTGCATACATAGATGCAAATTGGGCAGGAGATGTAGATGACAAAAAAAGAACCATCGGTGGAGGATTTTTTCTTGGAAGCAGATTAATTTCTTGGTTGAGTAAGAAACAAAGTTACACATCTTTATCAACAGATGAATCAGAATATGTTGCAGCAACAACTAACTGTACACATGTATTATGGCTTAAGAAAATGTTGAAGGACATAAAGGTAAAATGCAAAGAACCTATAACTATCTATTGTGATAACACAATAGCAATTGATATATCAAAGAACCTGGTACTACATTCTAAAACTAAACATGTCTCTATCAAACTGAATTTTTTGAAAGAGAATGTTGAAGCAAAAGAAGTAAAACTAGTTTATGTGAATACTAAAGAGAAAATTGCAAATATTTTCACTAAACCTTTGCCTAAGGAGACTTTTGAATATCTCAAAGATCAGCTTGGGGTCATACCCCCATGGGTAGAGACCTAGATAGTTGATGTTTGTCATCAACTGGAAGAACTAACAGAGAAATCTTTTACTTTGGCTTTGATGAGGTGAGCTACTTCTCAGGGGAGTAGTTGGTACACCGAATAAATTGGTATTTTGAATTTGAACCTGGTTTTTGTATTGCTTTGGCATTTGATGTTAAGGGGGGAGAGATTGATATGGAAAAACACATGTTACTCCTAGGGGGAGAGATTTTTATTTTGGGAGATATTGATTACTCTTTGTACCTGAATTTTGATTTCTGGTTATGATCTCTTTTGGGAGATTGTTGGTTTTTGGTATTTCTGTTTTGGCACTTTGATGGTTTTTCCATCTTGTGTTGCCATCAATGCCAAAGGGGGAGATTGTTGGTATTTTGGATATGTTGCTATGGGTTTGCCATTGATGTCAACACTTATCAACTCTGGTCAGCCTACTGGCACTTGGAGAATTGACAATATTCACTGGCAAGCAAGTGACTTATGCACAGTCACCAGTATCTAGTTCACCGACAGGATATATTGTTCATCGGCACTTGGAATGACATGGAAAATACTTGGCTATGGTGAAGACATCGTTTGGACACTTTTTCTTGGAGATTTGTTCATTGGTATATTCATGTTTGCTTATTTACTGTTACCGGCAAAAAGGTCCAAGATAAGCACCAGCAGGCTTATCTATTCCAGATCAGCATGACACACTATGGAGATGATTTATTAATATTGTAAATGCATTAATCCAACATGTTGAATCAGATATTGCATCGGTTATTGTTTTACTTATAAATTATTTTTATTGTAATATCTTTTGTAAAGCCGACCTATACATTTTGGTCCTAGGCTTTGGTATATATGTATGATCTTATTTGATCGAAGAAGGAGAGTGGAGTGTGAATGCGAAAAGGATTATAACAAGGTATATGCAAAAATAAGCAGAGCTATACACATAGACATCATTTGAAGGTTGAAGGAAGGTTTTGTGAAGGCATATCAGAACCGAACCAGTAATGAATCCAGCATATGAAGATGCTATTTTGAGTAGTACATCATTATTGGATTTAACCATCCAATTGTAGTCAGTGTGACTCCTACTTGTGCTTGAGTAGTGAGCTCTAGGCGCTTGGCCTTTTTGCATGTGTAGACCCCCTATTGTATACACATACTATCTGTAGTAGTACCATTTGATTGTGGGTAAGGTTTCCCACCGTGGTTTTTCCCCTTATAGGGTTTCCACGTACAAATATCGGTTTTATGTGTTGTGGATGTTATTGTCTTTCTGTTTCATGCATTAATCTTTACCGGTATAAGATTAACCGGTAAATTGTCTACCAACATAAACTTTGGTTTACCGGTATTAAGCATTAAGTTTGGTTAAGTTGTTTTTGGTTTTAATTTATTAGACAACTGATTCACCCCCCCTCTCAGTTGCCTCCGGGACCTAACAATCTCATTGTGGGTAGGTTCCCACCATGGTTTTTCCCTTAACCAGTTTTTCCATGCCAAAAATCTTGGTGTTATGTGTGTTATTGATATGGTGTTGATTTGTGATTTCGTTGCTAATTATTAGATCTTAATTTAAGTTTGAATTGTGTTGAGTTTGTGAGCAAACTATTTCACCCCCCTCTCAGTTTGCTGCCTTGTTGCCAACATAAGGCTCAAGAGATGAACCTGGTAACATTCTCCCTGAAAGAGGTGGAACCTTTTGATGAAGATTTTTTTAAGATTACTTTGTCAAGACTTACTATACATTATGTCAGGTCTTAGGTGTTGATGCAATGACACAAATACTAGTGCACTTAATCATAATGGTTGTTTATATGCATAAAATACATTTGAATAAAGAGTTTCACAATGCTATGTATCGATTTTAGATGGAATTCAAAGGGAATTGATACCCATTAAGTGTGATGAAAAAATT
This sequence comes from Cryptomeria japonica, assembly GCF_030272615.1. Lineage (NCBI taxonomy): Eukaryota > Viridiplantae > Streptophyta > Pinopsida > Cupressales > Cupressaceae > Cryptomeria > Cryptomeria japonica. Next base: position 285,034,214 of record NC_081405.1, read on the forward strand.
GTGCATTTCAAGTCAAATTCTCTTCTTTGACATATTTTCTTATACAATGGAAAGTGGCTTTTGGATGAAATGATGCAAAGAAGATTTATTGATCCTTAGAAGTTCATATTGCTAGTCCAATGTTGGGCTCATATTTGGGACATGCATTATCAGAAATGCTAATTTGTGGTATTTAAGTAGTGCTTTATGTATCCAATCTTGAGGAATTTAGGATTTTGTACATGAAATTTATCAAATACAATAATGAAATTTTTGAGGCCAAAGGATACCCAACCAAAATTAGAAATTCAACATAATTGGGATGATTGGTTTCTTCACTCTTCCAAATTTTAGATTGGACAATATTAGGAAAGGTTTGATCCCATTACATAGCAGCCATCTAGGTAGAAAGAGATAAGCTCACACGAAATGAGAGTGGAAATGCAAAAAGATTAAACAAAAGAGCAAAAACTAGAGAAACAACAACACAATACAAAAAGGAAGAATCATTGACTAGTGGAGAATAATAGATCAGTGAGAAATTTTAATCCCTTAATGCCCTACCATTCCTTTTGAAGAAACTCTAATATGCCTTTGACGTACACCTCCCTAGGAGAGATAAAAGAATTGAACACTAAAAATATATGTGGAGAGGTGTGATAAGTTTTGAAGCATTCTTAATCATTTTGTGGGTAGAATGGTGAGAGTTTCTTTGAACTTGAAGACTAGCATCCCGTAACCCATGTTTTTCCTTCTTCCTATGCAACTCCTATTCCAATACTTGAGTAGTGGTGGTTGTATTCTTAATTGAGTCTTTTCAGTAGTAAATTATAACCTAGATATTCTTCAAAAGAGTCCCTTATTTCTCTTTCAGTTTATCCACCTCCATAAGAAGATGCCCTTGATCCACCAAACTAAATTCCTTATTGATGTCTTGCACGTCCTCATTAAGATTCTCCCAATTGTTAAAAGTGGTAGCCACTTTCTTCATATAATCAAGGATGCCTTTATGGAGAGTCTTCTATAGCCACTTCTATTCTTTATTTAACATTGGGGATTCAAAATTTTGGATCTTTTATTTAACATGCTGGAGTTGGGCCATTTTCCATTTAGAAATTTCTATGTGGGTATTGAAGGCTTTATACATTGCCTCAATTGCTTAAAGATAGAAGTAGAGAAGGGATTGAGTTTGATTAGGATAGAAAATATGGACCACATATTGAGATTGATAGTTGGAAGGGGAAAGGGGGAGGGCATGAAGAACTAGGTCAACTAGGAAAATTATGAGAGTTGGAACGATAGGAGCTAAGGGAGATAAAATCAACATTAGAGATAGAGTCATGGGAATCCTTAGGTGGTCTAAGAACCATATTTTCTCACCTTTATAATTATGTGTGTTAGGTCTACAATTTTGGGTTAGACAATAGGAAGGTCCTCCTTGTTAAAATCATTTTGGAGAAAATTGATCTTCTCCCCTTTTGCAAGGAAACTCTTTTTGCAATCTCTATAATCACCTTTGGTTTTATTCATTATTCATATACCCTCATTGTGAATCCTAGTAGTAACGGTCATTATTTTCATAGAAAAATCAAAAGACATTCCCTGCACAATTACCATGCCCACCTTCAAAGAATTGGCGAAATGCAATTAAAGAAATTGGTCAAAGTCATTCATGTCTTCAATATATGGAGAAAAATTTCCCACCACCAAAATCTCCTAAGCTTCCCAATCACTCTTAAAAACAATTTTCAATGCTTAGGTTCAACTTGAAGAAGGTCAGCACCCATGTTGGAAACACCAATACTACCAACTAGATAGATAGCCTGAAGAAATGAAAAAGCTAATTAAAAAAATAACTATGAATAATAACTAGCACCAAGTAAAAATGACAAATAAAATTGGTGTTGACAAGCCAGGAAGGATATAAGGTTGTCCTTGAGAACTTAGAAAAAACTATATACAAGCAAATAAAAACATCATAACTAAAATATAGGTGAGGGATACAAATTATACAAGACAACAATTGGTCTTATATTTTAATCTTTACTTTACTTGGACTGAGGGAGATGTCTCATCATCCCAAATGGTGAGATTATTCACCTGGATTGCCAACTTGGTCAATGAATCCTCTATAGGATTTCCTTCTTTAAACACATGAGAAACCTTTTGATTCTATAGAGAAGTTAAGTTATTGTGAGCCATTATATTCACATGTCAGAGTGACTAACAAGAATGCAAGAATGGAGAGCGGGGAGGAGAAGGGGAGCGGTCGGGCCCAAAATTCAATTTTTTTGGGCGGGAGCACTGGTTCAGCAGTAGGACAAAATGCAGAAGGAGATTCAGGGAGTCTTGAAGAAGGGGAGAGTTTAGATGGTAAGAAATCCGACGGTCCTTTGGACTCGGGGGACCTAGGTGGGGGCCCTAGATCACATGAGGAGAAAATAGCAGGAGGTAAGGGGAATGATCAAGTTCAAAATTCAAACTTGGGAGGTGGTAAACCTGAAGTAGTTTCAGGACAGCATGCGGCAAGTGGTTCAGAAGACATAGTGGAAGGAAAAGAATCTAATGGGAAGGATCTCAAGAACTTGCCAAATTCAGGGGATCTAAGGGGGGGACCCAGATCAATTGGACACATTGGTAAATGGTCCTCTTTGTCTGGGGTCAAACCTAAAGGTAAGTCAACCTTGCCCCCGATCAAAAATACCTTGAATGTTTCTCAGGGTAAGTTCACCATTTCTGTTCCTGACCAAATTATAGATCATAACATTGCTAGAATGGAAAATACCTTGATTGGCAAGTTTTATGGAACGAGACCAAACATTGAGGTTGCTTGTGGGTTTGCTAAGAGGAAATGGAACTCAAAAGGTCAAGTGGATGTGGTTGTGATGAACAAAGGAGGACTGCAAAAACATCCTACGCAACAGTACTTGGGCGATAGGCAAATATTTAATGCATATCTAGAAATGGTACCCTAATGTGGGAAGAGAAAAAATTTGTGGTCCAAGTGCCAGTTTGGATATAGTTACCTGGACTCCCAATGGAATATTGGGAGGAAGATGTGTTTGCAGGAATAGCCAACACCTTTGGGGAGCTTATCACCATTGATCCAGTCATGACATCCAGAAGAAGACTTATTTATGCCAGAATCTGCGTAGGAGTTGCGTAGGAGTTGGGCCCAAAATGGATATGCCAGAGGAAATAGAGATAGAATCAAAGCTTGGAAAATGGAAGCAAAATATTGTTTACGAAACAATCCCTTTTGCATGCTTTCACTGTAAGAAAGTAGGACACTGGGCTAAAAAATGCCCAAGTAATGTGGTCAAATCGCAATCCCAAGCTAAAGTATGGAAAAAGGTGGACAACTCTTTGAAAGCTTCACATTCTGATGGTCTGGATCAGGAAAAACAATCTTAGGTTGGAAGGATAGAGGAAGTGTTGGTCAGAGAGTTGGGAAATGAAATGAAGAAGGAGATAATGAAAATGTTGCCCATCAAGAAAAGGAGTAGAATGGCAAAGAGTCAGATGATGGAGAAAGAGAGTCACAAGTCAGTACCCAAAAAGAGGAAAAGGAAAAGGATAAGATAGATTAAAACTCAGACAATAGTGAGAAAAGAAATAACGGTCAAAAGAAAAAGGGAGATAATCAATCCAAAGACAATAAAGAGGAAGGAGACAATTTTAATTTAGTATCGAATTCATTTGAGTCAGATAAGGGAGCTAACTGGATCCAAGATGCACAACCTGATAACATCCTGGATCAAGGGCTGTCGGAGATTTTGTTAGTCTCTCCAGCTAAGGTAAAGTTGATCTTTTCAGAGGAAAATGAGGCAAAATGAGGAGATGAGGAGGACATCAAAAAGGCAATGGGAAAGAGTGAATCAAAGCAGGAAGAAGAAGAAGTAATGGAGGATAAAAGAAAGATTAAGAACAAAAAAAAAGAATAACAACAACAACAACAATAGTACATCAACCAGAAATACCAGAAGTAGACTTGGGGATGTGGGAGCTCATCATACTTCTCCAGGAAGATATTCAAATGCAAAGAAGAGGACTATGGAAACAAGCAAGAACATAGTAGGTGGGACTCAAAGAACCATCTTTGAGGCAGGTATTTCTAAAAAATGATGAAGATCATCTCTTGGAATATTAGAGGATTGAATAATACTCACAAACATGATTTAATAAAAAGTATGATTAGAGACAAAAACTCAGATATTTTTTTGATTCAAGAAACCAAAATTTCAAAAGATAAGGTAGAGGGATTGAAAATGTTTAGTAATGGTAGAGTTAGCGGTGGTAGTTCGGAAGGTACCTCGGGAGGTATTGTTACTTTCTGGAATAAAAGCACTGTAGAGGGAGAATTGCTGATTCAGGACAACAATCTGGCTTGTATCAGATTTAAGCATTTGAAAGATAGAACATCATGGGTCTTAACTAATGTGTATTCTCCTAACACTAAGACTGGCAAAAGTGATTTTTTGAAAAATTAACCTTGTTAAGAAGTAGGTTTGTTGAAGTTGGTTGGATGATTATGGGGGACTTCAATACCCCTTTGAAGGAAAATGAGAAAAAGGGAGGGAGCCAAACCAATCTGGACAACAGATTGGATTTAATAGAATTTATCAATAATAATGCACTCCATGACCTAGATTTGCAAGGAGTTAAATACACCTGGACTAATAGAAGGAGTGGTGAGGACTTAATTTAGGTCAGACTTGATAGAGCTCTTATCTCTATGGATTTGTTTAATCTTTACTTTTGTTCTTTATTTTCTCACATAAGGGCAGGATTAGATCACTATCCTATATCCTTCACAGTTGATGCCAAGAATAGAAGAAGACACTTCCCTTACAAATTTGAGAGAATGTGGATTAAACACCTAGATATGGAAAGAAAAATCAAGGAATGGTGGCAGGTTAGAATTGAAGGTAATGCTATGTATAAAGTGGTCAAAAAGTTGAAGTTTGTGAAAGAAAATGTTAAAAGGTGGAATAAGGAATGCTTCGGGAATATCTTTTCTTTGAAAGATACTATTCTTTCTAAGCTTAAAGATATGCAGGATGAGATTTAGAATAATGGATATACTATCACAGATTAAAGTTAATGGTAGAAGTGTTGAAGAGGAAGAATCTATGACAAAGGTTACCATGGAGTTCTTCTCCAACCTCCTTGCTAAGGATCAGAATTTGGATCTGCAGTCTCAAAAGAACCTAATGAATTGTATTCCAACTATCCTAGAGGCTGATTAGAACTCTTACCTGATTGCTATCCCTTCCAATAATGAGATTCTGAAAGCTATCAACTCCTTTGAAGATAACAAGGCACTAGGCCCAGATGGTTTTCCCATGTTATTTTTTCAAATGTATTGGCATATTGTTGGAGATGATTTTTCCAGGGCTGTGAAAGAGTTCTTTGGTGCTAAAAGAATTTTGAAAGAGATAAATGGCACTTTTATTGTTCTTATCCCCCAAAAGATGGGAGCCGATTCCATGGATCTTTTTAGACCTATAAGCCCGTGCAACTCTCTATACAAGATTATGTTTGAGGTTCTGACCTCTAGAATCCTGAAGTTGCTTCCTTTTATCATTTCTCCTCAGCAAAGTGGGTTTGTCCCTGGAAGACAAATCTTGGATTCGATAATTTCGGTCCATGAAAACATTCATTCTTTGTCTAGTGCTAAAAAAGAAGGCTTTCTTCTGAAGCTTGTTTTATCCAAAGCCTACGATAGAGTGGACTGGGATTTAATGATGAAAGTTCTCTCGACTTTTGGTTTTTGCTCTAGAAGTATTAGTCTTGTGAGGCAATTAGTCTCTTCGGCTTCTTTTTCTATCTTAAATAATGGGTCTGCTTCTCCTTTTTTCAAGTCCTCAAGGGGACTCAGATAGGGAGATCCTCTATCTCCAATTATTTTTATTATCATGGCGGAATGTCTAGGGAGATGCATTGGAAAGCTGGTTGAGAAGGGGGAGTTTTGTGGATTGAAACCATCTTCAGCAGATCAAGTTTGCTCCCATCAATAGTTTGTGGATGAATCTATAATTATGGGGAAGGCTTCAGTGTAGGATTCGAGGAGTTTAAAGAAAGCATTGGACAGTTATGGGTCAGCTACTGGGAAACTTATTAATTGGTCTAAAAGCTTTGTTTATTTCATCAATACTCCAGAAAGAAGAAAGATAAAAATAAGCAATATTTTGGGATGTCAACTAGGGAGTCTTCCTGCTTCCTATTTGGGGCTCCCCTTATGCCAAGATCCTCCTGATACTTTCTAGGGAGCTTTGGTGGACAAATTCCACAAGAAGTTAGCTGGTTGGAAGGGCTCTCTCCTTAGCCAAGTTGGTAAGGTTCAGTTGTTGAAATCAACTCTTCAAAGTATTCATCTTTATACCATCAGTCTTTTCATAATTCCTGCCAAGTATGCGAAGGCTATTGAAAAGATCCAAAGAACTTTTTTGTGGATAGGGGTTGAGGAGAAGAAGATAATGAATCTGATTGCGTGGGACAAGGTTTGTAAGCTAAGAAGAAAGGGAGTTTTGGGTCTAAGAAGAATAAGAGACATGAATGAATTCCTTATGGCCAAGCAGATTTGGAGAGGGTATAATAACCAGGGAGAATGGAAACTGATATCGGACAACAAGTACAAAAGGCATTATCCTACACTTTTAAGCTTCCCCAATGCAGAAGATATCCTAATTGGATCCAATATCTGGAAAAATGTGTCTAGAACAAGAGATCTAATTGCCAAACATGTGAAATGGAAGATGGGGAAAGGGAACCTTATCAAATTCTGGGAAGACTGAAAGTCCTGAGTGGAGTAGATTTCAGAACCAGTGCAAGGAAAAATATGGATCTATGGTGGGTGACTACTGGCAAGATGGATAGTGGAAGGATTTATCTCAAGTTGATCCTTCCTTGGGAAGTTTGAACAAAATAATGAATTCCATGGTGGTGGTGGAAGATGAAGATCAATTAATCTAGAAACTCACAACAAATGGTAAATTCACTATGGCCTCTCTTTATTATCAGTAGTTTTCTAAAATGGAGAGTCCTTGTTGGGCTAAGGCTTGGGTGAAAGGCCTAACCCCTAAAATTAATATTTTCTTCTGGACAACCCTTCAAGCTAAAATTTTAACTATTGATAACCTCAGAAAAAGAGGTATGTGCATGCCTATTGTTTGTTTTCTTTGTATGGAGAATGAGGAGACCATCAACATCCTATTCTTTCATTGTTCCTTCTCTACTGCTATCTGGGGAAGATGTCTGGATCACTTCAATATCAGTTGGATTTTCTTAGAATCAGTTCAAGAGGTTTTTAATTCTTGGCAGCACCCATCAAGGAATAAATCCACTATTTTGTTGTGGAAATTGGCTTTACCCCATATGCACTGGGGTATATGGAAAGAGAGAAACGAAAGAGTATTCAAAGAGAAGGTGTCTAAGGATCAAATTGTGTTTGAGAAAATAAAAAGAAGTATATTGGAAAATATGAATATCATAGGTGGTATTGCTAAGCCTCAAGAAAAGAATGATCAAATAATCTTCAAGAAGTGGAGATTAAAAGGCAGTGATCATGTTCAAACCAATCCTAGAGAGGGTGTGATATGGGAATGTCCTCCAAATGGTTGGATGAAAATCAACTTTGATGGAGCCTCAAATGGTAATCCTTGTATTGCAGGATGTGGTGTGGTCCTAAGGGACGAACGGGGAAAACGAAAAATTATTAAATGCATACCTATAGGAAATCAGACAAATCATGTTGCTAAGGCTATGGCAGCTTATCATGGGATGGTCCTAGCAAAGGAAGCTAACTACACCAGAGTCTGGTGTGAAGGAGACTCATTGAATATAATCAACTGTTTGAACAAGAAGTTCCCGCCATCATGGTCAATAAACAATGCTATTAAAGCAGCTAATAAAATAAGTGAGACATTTGAAATGTGTGTTTTTACACACGTGTACATGGAAGCAAACTTGTGTGCTGACTGGGCTGCCAACCTAGCATGTCAAACAAAGGAAATCATAACTATTAATGCTGAGAGAGAACTCGCATGTGAAGCAAAATCCTTGTTCGAGTTGGACCGTATCCAGACGAGGCAACATGGCACCATCAACCATAATTTATAAATGCCTCTTCCACTTATTTCGAAGCAAGTTTACAATGGAGGTGATGTGCATTTATTTAAGTATCTTTTCATAATTGCTTGGCACAAATTCAGGGTTGTTTTTTAGGGCAACTACAGAAACTAGAGAAGAAGAATTAGAGCTGAGAGAAGGAAATTCAGGGATTGTGAAGGAAAAATAGGAGGGAATAAAAAAAGGTTCGAACCTACCTCTTGCTTGGAATGGAGGAAGAATAGGGAAGTTTGGGAAATTATTCAGGAGGGGGGTCTAAGTATGTTTATGGAGAGGCTTAGTGGGAAAGATCCTACGGTCACTAAACACTTTATCCAGAATTGGAAGAATGGCAAAATTTTGGTGGGGATCTAGATGATGACTGTGGATGAGGAGATTATTTTTGAAGCCACGGGGATGATGACAGAGGATATGCAATTTTATAGAGATCATAGCATCTCTGATAAGGCAAGAGACAAATTTCCTGTCACGGAAGGTGAGAAGAAGAAAATGGTGAAGGTTGACAACTCCTATCACTACCCAAAACATATATGTAGGCCATGGAGGTTCATTTTATTTTATACAATTACCTATATAACTTTGGATGGCAGGTTCACGAGAGCTTACGAACACCACTTTATTTTGCTCAGCCATTTTTGCCATGGGGAAAACATGAGCTTGCCATATTATCTTGCATGTTCCATGGACCAAACTATCAAAGAGATATAGAAAGATCCCAAGAGTGAGCATGCTCTTCACCAGGGTCTTATGGCTCTTGTTTATAAAGTGTTGAAAGGCAAATGCATTGAAAAACCTATTAAAGGTAAAAACGCAAGAGATGAGGACACGAAGAGTGAGGTTAGTGGTTTTAACTTTGACTCGGAGACTGAAGGCAATCCAGAGGAGGCAAGTAAAAAGGGGATGACCAAGGCTAAGAGGAAAAGGATTGTGGTGGATTCAGATATTTCAGAGTTTGAAGCTGAGTACTTCGAAGGTAAATTCAACAAAAATAAGAAAGGGAAAGGCACCAGAAAGAAAACCCAGAGGAAGAAGAACATCAACAAGCGAGGGAACAAAGATATTAATCAAATTTTGATTAATTTTGATGAAGAGGCAGAGGAGAATAAAAATGATGATGGGTAGGATAAAAAGGGGGAAGAGATGTTGGTTGTGGGCAACAATGAGGATTTGAACACTCAAGGTCTACAAAAAGAGGATCAAGAGGACAAAAGGGGTAAATCTAGGGATTGTGTTGGAGAAAATGAGAGTATTAAGGGTTTCTATGATACCGTCAACACAATGGTGAAAGACATTGGCAGCTTGAAGAAAGATATGAATGTTGTCAAAAGAGCCACGATAGGCGACAAACCCCTGACTGAAAATGTTAAAGAGTTGGTGGTGACAATTAATAATGCTAAAGTCATGAAAGCATGATGAGTAAAATTATTGCAACTGAAAATAAGGTTAAGGAGATGGTAGAAAATAAGGAGGTGAAAGGGATGGAAATTGCTATGAACAATTTGGGCAGCAGAATTGACGGGATGGAACTCACTGTAAAGAAGATAGTTGAACAGAACTTCTAGATTCTCAAAGCCTCGGTGGACAGCATGAACATTTTAATTAATAGATTTGATAACATCAAAGAGAAAGAAGGTGACAAGGATCAGCTGGACAAAAAAGGTCATGAGAAGAGGACTAGAGCCAATACTAGGAATAAGGGCGACATCAAAGGTTGAGAGCTGGATGATTTAAAGACCTTTATAGACAACATGAAACAAATGATGGTCCACGCTGAAGATATCATGAAAAATATCTAGCTGTCTCGGTCTCGGTCTCAATCTCATTCTTTGTCTTTGTGCTATCTTTTTGCTTTCCTTTTACTGTCTTTTTCTGGTTCTTCATGTTATGTATGTTGAGATCCCTTTTTGTTCAGATGGGATCAGTTTTTATTTCTGAAGTGATCAGGCACAGTTTTTTCTAGTTCTTTGGATCTCCTGCTATGTAAAAGGTTCAAGTTCCTTTCAAAAACCTATTTTTACTTAATCAAAACAAGAAACTTAAGGCATTGTCAACCAACATGTTTATAATATTTAAGGAGTCCCATTTAAAAATAATGCTATAAAGGCCTAGGTCATTTTCTATAAGAATCCTATGGTATGTCGTTACCGCCTTAGCATAATTTGACATTTGCACCCCTATGTTGATAGTGAAGAGAAATGATAAATTATCTTTATGATCCCTCATAACACCGCATCCTCCTGCATGCCTTAGATTACAATAGGAAGATCCATAAAAATTAAACTTAAGAAAATTTGGGGTAATGGAGACCACTATAATACCATAATTATAAATGTATATCACTCCCCAATGCAACCTCACATCTTTCTAAGGAGTGTGCCAAAATAAATTCATTATGAGAAGTCACCATAATTGAATGAGATAGATAAGAAACTATCAAATAAGCTTAGGAAAGGGTATTTATTTTTGGGTTTCATTGTCTTCTTTAATTTTTTGATTTTAGACAAGGAGGGATTAGAGCTATTGTGTCCAAAACTAGAAGCATTCAGGATGAAACTTGATGTTTTAAAAATTTTGATCCTTCGAACATTACATTGGTCATACTAAAATTAATGCAAAAAGGTCCAACTTCTACCACCAATTTGATATGGTAGAAGGTATAATAAGAAATTCAATGTTTGGTTAGGAAATAAAGGTAAGAAAATGAATATGGAGTGAAATTGTTAAAGGGTGCTTCTGACAAAAGCAAAAAGTAAAATCTTAATTATAAAGGGGATTATATTCAAATTAAAGACCCCTTTGTCAATACTCAGACCATGTTGAATAATGTGACCATTGTTGGCATTATGGATGAATTGATTATGTGTTGCATTGATGTTTTGTCATTGATGTCAACACTAGCTATTATGGATGGTTACCAACATATAGGTTTTGGTTACCAGTAGAAGATCTAGTGTTACCGATAGAAGAGACTATCTTTTGGACACTTCCAGCATGCTTGGATCTATGGAATGTGACTGGTTACATGTGATACATGCTTCTGGAGAATGTTTTGGTCATTTGGTATTGGCTTGGTATTGGATTCTATCATACATTCTGGTAAACCCTTACCGGTATTGGTTCAAGGCCTTACAGACAAAGCTTTCACTAAGGAATCTTGACAAGATGCATAATTGATGTTGGTGCAGCTTCTACATGGATTTCAAGATGTTGAAGATGTTCTTTGTGATAGTTTTGATACTAATTGTTAAGTATAGATGCCAAGCTAACAAGATGAGAGGGGGGGGGGGGGTGAATCATACAAACTTAATCTTCAATATATTCAACAGATTCAACCTCGGTAGCTTAAATAGATATATGTAATCAAAACTGTAAAACATGCAACCTTAAGAACACATAATCATAACAACACTCATAACACCAGATTTAACATGGAAACCCAAATAGGGAAAAACCACTATGGGATTTCGGACCCACTAAGAAATATACTCTTCTAGAGTATGCTCGATTAAAAGAAAATCCTGTTAAAGATTACAAACACATTGCTAGATGTGACCTAGTTAAGGGATTTCCCTCAGATCTATTAGGATCTTCACCTTGTTAAAGGGTTTCAAACACTCAATCAGAATGTCACCTTGCTAGAGGGTTTTACAAATAAGACTGTTAAGTCCACTCGGTTAAGAGATTTTCTGTCACTTCACAAAATAACAGTAATAAAAATATATCTACAACTTGGCATCTAAAATGCTAAAGTAGATTCTTATTTGCTCAATATAATCTAGTCATAGGACTTATCTTGTCCCTCTACTGGGCTCTATACTCTGTTAATCAAACATGTCTTCAAGCTTCAGTGCTCAGTAATCACTATGTAGCATCCCTGTGCTTACACTTGCCCACATACATTGTTTATCAACAGTTCCTTATTTATAAACAATTTGCTAACCACTTAATCTATTTGATCACATTTCCCATGATCAATCATAGCCATTAGATCTTCAAACTTGACCAAGTTCAATGTATCCTTCGATCTAAAAATGTTTTAGCTCACCTTGGAACTTGCATACATTTCTTGGAACTTGTGCTAAGGTATTGCGGTTCAATCTAAGCTGTAGATCTTTCTGTCGATCTTCCATTGCCATAGATTATTTAACAAACTTCATGCATGACATACCAATCATTTAATCAATTCTAGCTCATCAGCTTCCTTCATTAAATAACGCTTTTAATCATTTAATGCATTTTGTTATAGCTCGGTTGCAACTCGGTAAATACTAAACTTCACTCGGTAGACATTCTGCCTTCATTAACCGATAGCGATAACCTTAGGGTTTACCGAATAGGTTCCTTGCTCGGTAACATAGTATAGTATTAACCTTTCAATCAACAACATATGTAGGATATCAAAACAATCTAAACATCATGATCTCATCATTGTCTAACTCGGTAATAGTTGCCCATTGAATAACTTATTTCTCCCCTTATTCATCACAATCTTTCTGTGTCTTTTACCGACATCTTTATACTCATCAAATCATACTTCTTAAGATATGGAAACATCATACTGAATTGGAAAATCAATTTCTTGACATCAATGAAAAAATAATAATATTAAGACAGTAAACATCCTTAATCAGTTATATCCATAATCATCAACAACCTTCTCAATATCCTTATTGAAATGCCAACAATCTCTTATTTTCTGTTATAATGCCAACACTTTGATCATGTTTCAACTGCTTGAAGACATTTCTTGGCATGGTGGGTCCAGTACCTATCTACATTATGGACCGGTATCATGATAAAGTGTACTCTACACGTTACCGAGATCTTTCGAGATGATCTATGGATTTGTTATTATTGTTTTGATCTTAAGTTGACATGGAATATCATTGTAATATTTATTTACGTAATGATCTTATTGTAATATCATTTAGGTGGCTGACCTAAGTGGTTTATGATGTAGAGAGGTTGCTCACTCCTTCAGGGTTTGCCTATTCTTGATGTCTCTCTAGGTTGTCTCATGAACCTTCCAATGGTGCCCACTAACCCAACCTTCCAAAGGTTGTAGGGATCACCTTTATTGAACTTCTCGAGGTCCTATGACTAAGGTGATCACCCCTTGACTTGTGAGTGTCCAACCCTTCTCAATTGAGACTTTCCAACCCAACAACTTCTCACACCTTCCCCATGAGCCAACCCCCTCTACCTTAGGATCTTCATACACTCATTCCCAACTCACCTAGGGTTGATTTCCTATTGATTTCCAACACTATCCCTTCAACTAGGTCTATGGAGATTACCGGTTTCAAGCTTAAGGACCAATTTTCTCTTTTAGGCCTACTAGGAGACCTAGTCCAATTAGCCCTACCGGTGAGGTATTTTGCACTTATCTACCAAAGTACTTCACATCGATATGAAATCTTTATCTTTTTGGATACCCTTTTGGAAAATTCATACAATATCTCAAAATTGGTTTTGGGTTTGGTCTCTAACCCACCTAACCCTTTTTAGGCCTACTTTCCACCTTTTAAGCCTACAAACTAGGGTTTTTCTCAAATGTCCTCAATAGTCCGAATGAATAAGAAATATAATGATTATCTTAGGTATGTACACCCATGAGGATTTCCACTACAATCTTGTATCAATTCCATTCTTCAGATTTACCCATCTAGGGCCAGCTGTCCATGTTCTCCATTGCTTGCCAACTCAACGTGCCAAGCCTAGGGTATGGTGGAAAAACTAAAGATCAGCCTTCCTTTCCTTAAAAACAAAATGAAAACATAATGTACAAATCCTCATAACATTCTACAAGTTTTTAGTATGTGGTTACATCATGGAATACTAGGTTTGAGCCATGAAGTCTTAAAAACCCTTGTTTCAAGGTCTTTGGGACCCGCCTGCAACAAAAATGCCAACACTTGCAAACAATAACACCTCAAAACCTCAAATCACCATTAAATCGAAGACAAGTCACTATTCTAAAAATTCATGTCTTGGTCTGGGATTAGAAGTCCATACAATACCAATGAAACTCAATACAAACGTTGAAAACACAAAAATTGAAGGGTAAATCTTGCTCTCCTTATTCCAATTCTTCAACCAACCTTCTCATTGGTTAGTTACAAGTGTCTTTTAATTGGATAAGGAAACCAAGTAGTCATTGGTGTTTGGAAAATGCAAAAGTTGCAAAGTTTCTATGAGCAACTTTTGCAACTTTTTACAACTTTTACATAATTGAGCAACTTTGGCCCAAATCAAACCTAGATCACTTCTAAGGTCCAAATGACCTTAAAAACCATTAAACAACATAAAACAACCTATTCTAACATTAAACCAACTTATTCTACCAAGTACTCTACCTGGTACCCTTAAGAGCCCATAGGCTAACTTTGGCCAATTAGTGACTCCTAGGGTCCTTACAAACATCTGAGTACGTGTTCACTAACCTATTGACCTTATAACAAACCAAATTCTCATGATTCCTAACTCCTGGAACCTACACAACAAAATTTGTTCAAGTGCTCCTGCACCATGCTTCGAGGGTAAGAAGAACTCAAGTCTCTTGAGTGGATAAAGCTTGGATAGTGGTACCATGTTGTATGATATCTCTTTATGACATCCATGTAGCCTTTGACTCAGGTAAACCTATCCATTTGATCAGATAGTCTCTATAGACTCCTTTCCTAGTCTTTTTCACAACTTAAGAATCGAAAATGCATTCCAATGGCACCAGTTGGCTTGGAGGTAAATTTGGTAACCAGTCTACATCTTCCATATTAGTAGGTGCTTCTTAATTTGTTGTTGTCTGAGACCCTTTGTATGGATACAAATCACATACATTGAAGATTGGGGATATGCCCAAGTTTGGTGGTAACTCTAACTCATAGGCATTTTTGCCAAATCTATGCAACACCTTAAGAGGTCCAATGCTCTTCATGCATAGCTTACTAGGTTGTCCCTTGGGTAGCCTCTCCTTCCTCAAGTAAGCCAACACTAGATCACCAACCTGAAAGTGTACTTCTCCTCTTTTCTTATCTACCAATGCCTTGTACTTCTTATTGTGTGGTTGCAATGTCTTCTTGACCTGCTCATGTATTTCTTTAATATTCTCTACAAATTTTTCCCTTGTGCACTTCTATGGTCCATATGACTAAGGTCTCTAAGCTCCAAGATACCCCTATGATGACATCCATAAACAATGTCAAAGGGACTCCAGTTTGTGCTTCGATTAACTGAGTCATTGTAGGCATACTCTGATGAATACTAAGAGGGGGGGTGAATTAGTATACCAAAAAATACTGTACACTTTAATATTCTAGCAGTAAACTGGTTAACACACATGCAAACCAAATAGTAAATAATGCATTCACCCACAAAAGTACAATCACCATAACACAAGAGATTTTGACATGGAAACCCAAATGGGAAAAACCATGGTGAGATGAAACTCACAAGTAACTATTTACAGAATAGTAACCAGACCTATTAAGGTCATACAATGTTCTTTACCAGAATAGATCCTGTTAGGAATCTCAATCTCTGTTAGGAGATAAGTCCAATTAAAGACTACCTTGTGAGAGGATTTCAGATCCATAGATGTGAACCACCTTGTTAGAGGATTTACAAAGGCTTTTCTGGGCCTACCCGATTAAGGGTTTCTAACTTGTCAAAGATGTGAGTAATCAACAAGTGAATGATCTAGAAAATGGCATAGTCTGCTTGATTAGATCCATTGTAGCTCATAGCTAATGCATTTCAGCATTACTTCAGTCTTCACTAACTCCTTCATCTTTTACAACTCACAAACTTAATCTTCTTTGTTGAGATCGCACATTCAAGAGCTCATAAACCACCACAAACCCTATCAGCTACACACACTAAAACACTAGACATGATGTCCTTAAAAGGAATCTGATTTCATGTCGGTCCAATAGGAAGGTGTCAGTGGATGGTAACTCATCACAGAATATTACCAATTTTTCCAACTGTCAGGTTACCGATTGGTGACTCAGAGTAATACCCGTTTAACAGATTAATGGTTGACAAAAATTGAAGACTAGGAAAAAGATAACTTCCTCTTTTGGCTCCTTTGCTCTGCTCTTCTTGAGATCCTTAAACCGCTTGATCTCTCTATGCCGCTTGGGTCTTTATACCTCTTGAGATCGGTAAACACTTTCTGCATAACAACACTAGTCTAAAGACTACAACATGATACCAGTTTGGAACAATTACCGGTTGAGCATAATTCATACATTCTCAAAGTGATCTCATAGCAAGTGTGTGTCCATCAATGACATTCACAACATAATCATCAAAATGCCAACAATCTCCCCCTTTGGCATTTATGGCAACACTTAGGAAAAATTTTGACATCTAAGTGTTTTACAACAAAATTATGCCATAAGTAAAATTACTCCCCCTAAGCATATACACTAACCCTTTTGCAGAAAATACAATGTATACTACTTCCTTATTGAGATAAACATGAAAGTATGCAAAGCATGCATCAAAATTTTAAATACAAAATACAAAATACTACTCCCCCTTTGCCAACAATGACAAAGTATAGTTGAAAAACCCTTATTCTATTAGCATTAAAAACTGATTTAAATAGTTTATGACAATAAGGAGTGAAACTTGTCAAAAACTGATTTAAAATCCTACATAAATGTCTTCATGGATAAAGACCATGATTCAAGCAATGAGGTAGCAACCTCATTCTCCATTTACATCTGATGAACCTGCTCCTCCATGGCATCCATGGTACTCATCTCTTGAGTAACCGTTAGGGCATCTATATTGAGGTAGCATTTCTGGAGAATATGCAATCTTGGCAGTAGGATCAGTTGAAGTTCCTACAAATTACGTGTCTGGTTGCTTATCTCTGCCTCTAGTCTTGCAGATTGCAGTTGAAACCGGTGAGTAGTTTGTCCATATGTGGAGAAGGAATCATATGGCATCTTGAAGGTGCTAATAAATGACTACATATCAAATTGCAGTTTGTCCTTCTGAGTGAGCACATCATCACAAAATTAATGAGGTTGACAAATCTTGCTGACTAGTAGATTTCCCTCATCCATTACATCTTTGATGTCCTTTTGGGCCTTCTGAACTTTTGACCGAAGCTCATTCAACTTCTTCACTAAAGCAATGTTTAGAGCCTTTTCATGCTCCTTTTTGGCATTTGTTTCTGCAACGTCTTCCAGGCTCTGGACCTAGTCTTCCACAACTATACACAAAAGCTTTAATTGGGCAAGTGAGGAATCGGTAGTGGGGAGGTTTGTACCGGGTATCAAATTGGTGAGTGTTTCCACCGTAGTTTGGATAGCATCTTCCTCCTTTTCCTCCTTAGAGCATCCAATCACTCTTGAGAAAGCTTAATACTCTACAGTAGCTTCGATTCATTTGCAGACTGGAGGTCAATAGGACTAGTAATGTCAACTAGTTTGGCTTGACCACTAGTTGCCTTTGGAGTCTCCATCTGAGTGCTCTGTGCCGCTTCTTCTTTCTCTTTGGCTCTTTTCTTGTCTTCTTCTGCCTTCTTTTTCTCCTCTTCTTTCCGCTTCTCTTCATCTTCATCCTTTTTCTCCTCCTCTTCCTTCCTCTTCTCCTCTTCCTTTCTCTTATCCTCTTCCTTTTTCTTCTCATCCTCTTTCTTCTTTTCCTGTTCTACCTATTTTGTCTTTTCTATCTCCTATTTCATCTATTGTCTTCAAAGTTTGACTCACTTCAACATCCTTATAATAAGATGATTAAACTCTATACAAGAGGGATGTTAAGGGGAAGGAAACTCTTAGGACAACATATGATAAGGTTTGATTTAACCTTCTACACTTCGGACTTATTCATAGTCCAGGCAAGTATACCTTTGTGAACTGAATTCACAGTTTTCAAGAGATAAATCCATAGCAAACCAGTCCAGAAAACCTGTGGATCTATTCACCTTGAAACTAACTGAAACAAAGGAATGAAAATTATACTCATATTCAGTATTTTGATCAACAAAACATGCAATAGACAACCTTGATCAATACCAATGCCTTATCCAAGGTCACAGAGTCACCAAAATTCAAACAATACTCCCCAAATAGAATATCTTCACACATCCCATTAGCTCAACCTCTTTTAATCCCTATATATGCCTAACATACATGAGAATTTATACATATCGAATCAAACTATGCTCATCAAAATTCAAGATGTCTCACAGGTAATTTACCGGTAGAAGTGATCCTTGCATATTTAATTTCCCTCCTAAAGAGAAAAGCTAGCAAACACGTCTACTGAAAGTTGCCTTACAACCCCTATTCAAACAAAATAACCCTGGATTATTCAGTATGAAACAGTAAATAAATGCAAACACATTTGAAGATGATACAAAGCTTTACTCAAAACTGATGGTCTGTATATTGATATTATCTTCAGAAAAGTATTACAAGAAACTTTTGAATATTCCCCATTAAACTCAGAAGAGCTCAGATAAATTTCTGCAGTGTTTTCTTACAATTCTTTGCGATCGATTTTTACTTAGTCTTGGTATCCATTTATAACAATATGGATGCACATAGCTTTGGACTTTCCTAGGAGAATTAGTTACAATCATTTATTTTCCAAAAGAGATTACAAAGCCTTTTACAAAACAGTTACAAGTCCTTTTTGACTTCTGCAGCTTCTTCAACTTCTTGTCTGGTTGCAACCTCTTCCAACTGTTCCGGAGCGCCCTCTAACTGCTCGGCTTCCTGGATGACATATTTCATTATCCATTCATTGTACACATCATCAGTTGGCCACGTGAAATCAATCACTTTTGTCTTAGCCTTGGTCAACCTTTTCTAGGAATTCCTCATCTTGTTAACCTCTGAATTGAGGAAACCATAATGAGATTTAACTCTTTCTATCTCCTGAATTGTCACAACAAAAAAGGAAGAATCATCTAAATCAACAATTCCTTTTACTCTAGCTGACAATTTGGCCTCTAATTCTTTAAGCCATACTTGTTTGTCCTTTAGTTGATTTGGGCTAGCAAATTCTCCTGGAATCAATTCAAAAACCTGATCAGTGTATTCCTTTTTATACAGGTTGATTTTCCTGTCAGCATTGTCTACCTCTCCTACCAATTTTACTAGATCTTTGGCGGTGTCACAAGTGGATTTAATGATAGGATCAGCCCCAACTTCATCATAAGATGCACAAATAGCTTCCAAGTCCTGCTGTCTGGGCTTCCACTTGTCAAGAATAGGTGCCAAAATGGCCTTATCCCTATTGAGCTCATTCCTCATATCCAAAATCTTGCCTATGTTATTATATAGAAATGAGGCACTTATTGTATTTGCAAAACTGGAAATTGTAGCCCTTACTCTCTCCTCATACTTCTTTGCATATAAGGCCTGAGCCTATTTTAAATTTTCTAGTTCTTGAGGAGTAATCTCAACCATTTGATAGCCAGAGGGTGCTAGAGATGGTGGGAACTCAATTATAGGGCTAGTAGGTGGAGGTCTTGCAGGAGAAGAGGAGATCATCAGTGTTGAAGACTCACCTTGATGGTGTTGTCTAGTCAACTGGCTCTGCAGCTTAGCAATGATGCTATCCTTACCTCTTACCTCCCCCTTAGCACTATTGTAGGCCTTCAAAATTGTCTCCAACTTGACTTGGAGAATCTCCTTTTCCTTGGCTTCCTTTTCTACTACTGCAACACTAAATTTTGCAGTTTCTAGCACAGTGCTAGCAGCTTCCACTACCCCTGTATTCTGCACTCTCTTTACCATCATTCCACCAAGGTAACTTGACCCTGGCGTATCTTTGCTTTTCTTACTCTCATTTCTCTTGAGAGACCACATGATGAGTGTAGTGTTATCCTTACTGAAAGTAATTCCCTCCATGGGCTTGGTCTCCTTTCTCACTACTGTGTAGGGGAAAAAGCGAGACTAGGTTAATCATGCCCTAATCCTACCTTTTGACACACATTACGGAATACGAAAGAGCCTAGAGATATCGCACAATTGGCTACTTCTTTTTGTGAAAGAGAGAGCCACGGGATATCTATTAGGATTTCTATTCCCTTGTTGAAATTGTAAGATCAAGTAATGCAAGTTCAAACCCTAATCCCAAAATGCAAGTATGAACTAATAACAAGATTGCAGAATTGAGATTAAACAATGAACAGCTGTAAATACAAGGATGAAATAAGAATGCAGATGTGTACCCAGAGTCAAAATCAGACTAAAAATGTTCGGGACGGGGGCACGGGCGCCACTGTCCTGAAAAATGCACTGGAAACTGCTGTTCTGCACTCTGAAACACTATCGGGAAGCTGTCTGAAAGCTGTCTATCCGGAGGACCAGGGCACCCAGCGCCTCTGTCCCAGGGACTAGGGCGCCCAGCACCCCTGTCCTGGCAGGACCAGGGCGCCCAGTGCTCCTGTCCCAGTCTTCTGCTCTGCAATTTGATACAGAGTGCTGTCTCGATCTTCTCTCTCTGGATCTGTATCTCGCGGCGTCGTCTAAATCCCGAAACCTGCAATGATATCTGAAAAGGGGTGTATGGGTGGCTATATAGGGTTTTGCCTTAGTCAAACCCCCGCTTCGGTGATTTCCACCTCCATGAATAGCCAAGTTGTTTTGTAAAATGTATTGTGTGTGCAGACCTAGTGTGTGTGCAAGGTCCTTAAATGCATGAAAGAAAACTAGAGCAACCTAGAAAGTAAACCCTAATTGCTTGTAAATGATAATGTAAATGCTCTAAATCAAGATGCAAAGTGATCTAAAGCATGAATAAAGGATATATTGAAGCTTATGCAAAGACATGAAATCATACCCAACCCTCAAGGGAGGAGTACAAGCCAATCTTCAGTCGGTAATCTCCTATTGTTCTTCAATGTCTCCTAAGCCCTAAATGAATGAAATTGATGAATGCTTGATGGATGGATGTTGAATGTTATTGAAGTCTTCAAAGATCTACTCTTTCGCTGCATAGAAGGTCCTCGAAAGCCAAAATTCGGATCCTTTCAAATGAAGAAAAAGAGCTCTTATATATGAAACCCTAGGTCTTAATTTCAACTTTAGGCCGACCTAGAGATTGAATATCTTGCCAATTTCTTGGGGTTAAGCTTTATTTTATGATTGGATCGCGCTACTAAAATTTTGGGAAAAATGTCCGGGACCATGTTGCACTCCGGGCGCCATGGTCCCGACAAATTTTCACCAAATTTTTCAGGACTGTCGGATATGATGATTTTAGAGAGAATCCCAAAGTTATAGGTGATTTCGAGATGTTTTGACCCCCGAAATCAAGCTCCCAAGTTCAAAATAGGACCTAATTAGGGTTTTTGATTAAATGATGTATAGGAGGAATAAATGAAAAGGGCACACTTTAATGAAAAGGGCCCAACCTTATGATATGGGGGATGATAAAATAGAACCTTAGACCTAATTAATTTAATTAATTAAGTGCTAAAGGGGAAATGCAATGCAAAATGCAAAATGTGCCAAGGCGGGTGCTAAACTAGGTGTGAAATTGTACCACCCTAGCAAGTGCGTACAATTTACGATGCTACATTTAGCCCCCACTTTAGCGGTCATATGAGTACTACATGCATATGCAAGCTAAAGTACAGGAAAGTAAACATTATTTGAAAAAGGATATATCCATAAGTCTGTCGAGCGAAGCCCCCAGCGGCATCTGCAGTACACAGTTAGGAACCGCACCCTACAAAACACACGTGTTAGATCACAAAATCACCTAATGCTTACTAAGGAAGGTGATGAAAATTCGAGGGTAGCTATATGCCCCCCCCTATTTCGGCTTGCTAATTTTAGTGAGTTGAAACAGGGTATCATGTTTACCACTTCGAATTGTTAAAGAAAATTGATGACAAATGCTCACAAGAAGATTTGATATGAGATCAAAAACTAATGGAGAATCATTTGGTAAGAAAGAGGACTAAATCTCAATTCCAACGCAACAAAGAGTGTGAGGATTTGAGAGTTCTCTAACACAAGATGAAGGATGTAAATGGAAACAAAATGCAAAGAGAAGAAAAGAAAGGAGAAAAGCATGAATACACACATTGGTGATCCATGAGAAGAATAGTGAGAGAGAAAACATGGACTTCTCACCCCTAGATCTTGTCTAGGTGATCCATGGGAAAAGGACATGGAAAACTAGCCCCTAGAGTCTGTCTAGGTGATCCATGTAAGGGAGGAGAGTGAGAAAGTCTAGCCTTATGCCGCTAGTTCCACTCAACCTCGTGCATGTGTGTGTAAGTGAGGTTGGAGGCACCTCATAGGAGTCTATGCCCGAGTATGCTACAAACTGTATATGTATAGTACAAAAGTGTGACATCTCGCTCTAAGAGTTTGTGCTCTGGTTCCGAGAATAATCACCCTGCATAAAAGAAAAATGGAGACATCTCGCTCTAAGAGTCTGTGCTCTGGTTCTAAGAATGACCCATTGCTCAAAAAGTGTAATGTTTATGTCATAAGAAAAGTAGAACAAGGATACCTACCTTCATCACAAAAGAAGATACCCCAAAAATGCAACAATGTCATAGATCCAAGCAAGAGAGTTTTGCACTCTTTAAGCAAGGATAAGATAGTTGGAAAGGGATATCTTGTAGTATGTGTAAAGGAGATCCTTAGAGGAGAAGAGATCTTTGTACAAAAGCCACCTATCCCCGAGAGGAATTGTCTTAGACAAATATAACCTCTCCTAGAATAAGACAAAGCAGAGAATAAGAATGCAATACTTCCTTCTTTTGCGAGGTGAAAGTGATTCTTAATGAAGGATGACGCTCTTTTTAACCCAATTGGGAGAGTGAATTCATTATGGATGTATTTTACCAAGTGCAAAAGAGGTTGTAGTCAAGGACTTACACCTCTTGTAAGAGAGAACCCTTGAACAAACAACAACAAATGCGTACAAGGCATAACATCAAGTAATAAAGTCCACACCATCCACAAAATAGGAAAAAGTGGATCCTTAGATAAAAATAAGGAAAGATCATTGCCTCCCAAGGATAAGGACAATGAGAAGGACTTACATAATCTTCTATGGAGAGATTTAGACATAAGCAAAAGAAGAGATGTATGAAATCACTCTTGTCCCCATAGGAACAAGAAAATTAGGCTATTATGTTGCTTCAAAAAATTGATTGCACTTGAAATTGTACCATCATGAATGACAATGAGCCCCCAGTAAATGAGCTACCAATGTCACATAATGATGAGCAACATAATAGCCATTAATGTTATTTAAAGACATGATAGACTAAATGAGGTATTTGAATATGACATGCTAAATACTCGACTATAAGTGAGATCAAAAACATGTATAAAGTGATAAAAATTGAAGAAGAAAAGTCACAAGAAATCTTAGAAGAGGGATGAGTGTAATTTATTAGAGCCTTATCCCTAGAGGAAAGGACTTTATGATGAATAGGAGATAAAGATTCATTTGTGGATTTAGAAATTTGAGGGGAGTCATAAAGAGATTTGTTCATCGCCAATATTTCCTTATGAGGGGAATGAGAGTTGATAGAAGTAGAAGATGATTTAGTTGAAGTGAGATCATCATCACTACTAAATATAGCATTCACATTGAGAGATGGTCTTTTAGATGCTTTAGTGCGTTTGCAGGGATTGTAGCCAAGTCCAAAGGCATAATTGTGAAAATTAGTCTCTAGAGGAACCTTCATCCCTTGTTCATGAGCACCACAACCATTTCCATGATACCCATGCTTAGCAAAAATGCGAAAACCACGACCATAACGATCAGCCATTTCAGGAAGAGAAGGTGGTTTTTCATAAGACAAAGAATCAAACTCTTCATAATTAGAGGTGTGAGGAGAAGAAGTTTGAGAGGTGGCCACAAAATTATTACTCATAGGTTCAGGTAAGACTGATTGATCTCTAGTTTCTTCCTTCTTCTTACCTTTAAGATCTCTAGGAGGAACCCTATACTCACCTACAAAGGTGGGATTAAAATCAAGAGATCCCCAATCGTCTTCTGCAAGAACCTTCTCAGGATCAAAAGCCTTTTCATGTGTAGATTGGAGTCGAGAAGGATCTTCTTTAGGAGCTTTAGACTCATCCAAAGAATTTTGATTATTAGAGGGTGATGATTCATCCATAGGTATTTTGTTTAAAGAGTCGTCACTAGAAGAGGAAGATTTAGAAGAACTCCCTTTGGAAGTAGATGTTTGCAAACAAGCTTGAAAATTAGTATCACCTATCAAGGTATATGTCTTATTGTTATAAATGAATTTAACTTGTCTATGCAATGTAGAGGGGACAGCTTGCATACCGTGAATCCAAGGTCTCCCTAATAACAAGTTGTATGTTAGATTTCTCGACATAACATGGATAGGAGTAGGCAAAGTAACAGGTCCCACTGTGATGGGTAAGGTGATAATACCTAATGAAGACTTAGCCACATTATCAAAGCCTCGAATGGGATGAGAGTCAGGCTCAATAAGGGATGTATCCACATTCATCTTATGCAATAGATTAATGCTACACACATTAAGGCCAGAGCCATTATCTACCAGTGTTCGTCTTATAGCAGTGTCATTTATGATAACCACAATCATCAAGGGATCATATTGATGTTGAATTTCACTAGTAGGCAACTCATCTTGGGTAAACGCAATTTGAGCTTTAGGATTCATCATAGAGTTAACCAAAGATGCTATATTACTAGATGTATTCGGTGGAGGAACATTCAAATCTTTCAAGGCATCTTGTAACATTCCATGATGAGCGGAAGAATTTTGAATCAAATCCCAAAGGGATATCTTAGCAGGGGTAGCTTTAAGTTGTTCTATGAGATCATATTCCT
The DNA here is from genome assembly GCF_030272615.1 of Cryptomeria japonica. Taxonomy (NCBI): domain Eukaryota; kingdom Viridiplantae; phylum Streptophyta; class Pinopsida; order Cupressales; family Cupressaceae; genus Cryptomeria; species Cryptomeria japonica. The sequence goes on from NC_081405.1 coordinate 285,059,153, forward strand.
TACCAAGAACTTGTGAAATACGTGGAGCTTGCGGAAGAATTGGTTGGGAAGGAGGAAGTGAAGTTGGGATAACTGGAGGAGGATTAGGTTGCCTATTGTTTCTAGTACTGTAAGTATGGGCAACCGCATGATAACTCTCTCTAGTCAATTGCTTAGCATACTCATAAGGGCTCTTAGAAGAATAACCTCCTTGCACAGTAATAATAGGTTTCTTAGGAGTGCAAAAAGAATCATTAGCATAACCACCTTGAACCACTAAGATAGGCTTATTTAAAGGTTGAGAATTTTGAGAAGGACAAGCACCTTGGACAATGAAGAGAGGTTTGTTAGGTGTCTCATTCACATGTATCAAATTGATTGAGGATGGTTTAGAGGAATGAACAAAAGTGTTGGAAGAATTATTGATAGTCTTCTCTTGCACTAAAATCTCATCACGAATTAAATCAATTTTAGGAGAGAGACAAGGGGTAGGCATTGATGTCCTAGTAGGAAGAGGAAAGGTCATATCATCCTCTATCATGAAATGATCTACATGGGGAATAAACTCTCTAGGAGAAGAGTCAACATTACTCTCTAAAGTCTCACTTTTGAGAGGGAGATCTTTGAAAGAGATGTTAACCATCTTGCTTTGAACTAGGGTTTCCTTATGAGTAGGACCAAGTTGAGGAGAGGGAGAATAATTGAGATTCAAGGAAGGTGAGAAATTATCAAGGGAGAGAGAATAATCTACACCTTCTTCTAATGGTTCATCCCAAATAGTAAGGTTGTTGAAAGGAATGTTTGAAGTATTGTCAATTTCGGGAGAGGAGATAACATTGTTTATTAATTCCTCATCCTTAGGAGGGAGAGCATCAATAGATGTGTTAAACTCATCCTCTTTCCTCAAGATATGTTCAATATGATCTTTAGGGGAGAGAGAATTAAGGAAATTGCTTATTATTTCATCTTCTTTCTCTAAGGGATGCTTATGGGTAAGACAAACTTTAGGAGAAGGGTAAGCATTTATCATTAATTCATCATCTCTAGTGGGAATTTTGTTGGAAAAGGAAAGGCCATCACTAGGAAATGTAGGGATAATGCCATCTTCTTGCACAAAAGGATCCTCATGAAGGGAGCATTTTTTAGGAGCCACAAAGTCATCAAGGGCATCATCTAACAAAGCATGATCACATCCATTAAAAGGTTTATCTTTTGATTCAAAAGGAGATATCTCTTCATAGAGGGGATCATTGAAAACAACCATGTTACTAGATTTAGTGGAAGAGCTGATAGGAATGTACCCTTGAGAGGAATCATTCGACTTATCTTTCTCATCACAACGAAATGGCATAGTAACAATGTTTATGATTTTTTGGTAAAATGAAGATTTGGTATATTTAGGTTTCAAAAATTCATCTAAAGCTTCATCTAACTCATAATCATCACAAATATGAACATCTTGCAAATAAAAATCTGACATTTTGAAAAGATTGCATAAAATTTAAACACACAATGCAAAGAAACACACTTTTTTTTTTTTTCTTTTTTTTTCTCTTTAATGAAAATGAAATGAAAACACACTAAATCTAGATCTAGATCTAACAAATGTAATGCAAGAGGAAGCAATGATAGATTCACGTCGGGTTCACCAAAATGTGTAGGGGAAAAAGCGAGACTAGGTTAATCATGCCCTAATCCTACCTTTTGACACACATTACGGAATACGAAAGAGCCTAGAGATATCGCACAATTGGCTACTTCTTTTTGTGAAAGAGAGAGCCACAGGATATCTATTAGGATTTCTATTCCCTTGTTGAAATTGTAAGAAACAAGTAATGCAAGTTCAAACCCTAATCCCAAAATGCAAGTATGAACTAATAACAAGATTGCAGAATTGAGATTAAACAATGAACAACTGTAAATACAAGGATGAAATAAGAATGCAGATGTGTACCCAGAGTCAAAATCAGACTGAAAATGTTTGGGACGGGGGTGCGGGCGCCACTGTCCTGAAAACTGCACCGGAAACTGTTGTTCTGCACTCTGAAACACTGTCGGGAAGCTGTCTGAAAGCTGTCTGTCCGAAGGACCAGGGCACCCAGCGCCTCTGTCCCAGGGACCAGGGCGCCCAGTGCCCCTGTCCTGGCAGGACTAGGGCACCCAACGCTCCTGTCCTAGTCTTCTGCTCTGCAATTTGATACAGAGTGTTGTCTCGATCTTCTCTCTCCGGATCTGTATCTCGCGGCGTCGTCCGAATCTCGAAACCTGCAATGATATCTGAAAAGGGGTGTATGGGCGGCTATATAGGGTTTTGCCTTAGTCAAACCCCCGCTTCGGTGATTTCCACCTCCACGAATAGCCAAGTTGTTTTGTAAAATGTATTGTGTGTGCAGACCTAGTGTGTGTGCAAGGTCCTTAAATGCAAGAAAGCAAACTAGAGCAACCTAGAAAGTAAACCCTAATTGCTTGTAAATGATAATGTAAATGCTCTAAATCAAGATGCAAAGTGATCTAAAGCATGAATAAAGGATATATTGAAGCTTATGCAAAGACATGAAAACAACATGAAATCATACCCAACCCTCAAGGGAGGAGTACAAGCCAATCTTCAGTCGGTAATCTCCTATTGGTCTTCAATGTCTCCTAAGCCCTAAATGAATGAAATTGATGAATGCTTGATGGATGGATGTTGAATGTTATTGAAGTCTTCAAAGATCTACTCTTTCGCTGCATAGAAGGTCCTCGAAAGCCAAAATTCGGATCCTTTCAAATGAAGAAAGAGAGCTCTTATATATGAAACCCTAGGTCTTAATTTCAACTTTAGGCCGACCTAGAGATTGAATATCCCACCAATTTCTTGGGGTTAAGCTTTATTTTATGATTGGATCGCGCTCCTAAAATTTCGGGAAAAATGTCCGGGACCATGTTGCACTCCGGGCGCCATGGTCCCGACAACTTTTCACCAAATTTTCAGGACTGTCGGATATGATGATTTTAGAGAGAATCCCAAAGTTACAGGTGATTTCGAGATGTTTTGACCCCCAAAATCAAGCCCCCAAGTTCAAAATAGGACCTAATTAGGGTTTTTGATTAAATGATGTATAGGAGGAATAAAATGAAAAGGGCACACTTTAATGAAAAGGGCCCAACCTTATGATATGGGAGATGATAAAATAGAACCTTAGACCTAATTAATTTAATTAATTAAGTGCTAAAGGGGAAATGCAATGCAAAATGCAAAATGCGCCAAGGCGGGTGCTAAACTAGGTGTGAAATTGTACCACCCTAGCAAGTGCATACAATTTACGACGCTACAACTACGTCTAGCACCAGGGCATCTGCTATATCCCATTCAGGTAGAATAAGCACTCTAGCTTGTGCCACCATATCTCTCCCTTGCTCAGGGGTGATGGTCTTAAATTCTTCCATCATCTCTTGTTTTATTTCCTCCTCCACCAGGGCTAGATCCTTATTAGGCTACTCACCTTTTCTCTTTTCACATCTAGCACTGTACTTATCTATGTTTTGTTTCCATATAAATTGCATAAATGCTCCTGATGTGACAAAATTATTGTCAGCCAAGAAGTCGTTACTTGCCTGCCTTATCTCAAGATCCCACTCTTGGCCTTTGAGTTTAGTGGTGGTAATGTCCATTTCAGTAGCAAGAGGTTCTTTTGGCATTCCTTCTTCCACTTCATCATAAGTGTAGGCAATTTCCCCTAGAGTGCCTAACTATAGGAGTTGCTTAGCTGCTGCTTGCTCATCTCCTATGTGGATAAGGGATTGGGATGGAGAATACAAAGGTGCATCCAATTGTACTTCTTTCCCTATCCTCTGCTTCTTTGGGCTCTCCTGGATGTCAATGACATCTTGTATCTTCCTCTTTCCTTGAGAGGTAGAGGGCTCCCCTGTTGTAGGCATCAGTACACTGTAACTAGATTTCTTGTACAATGTATAATCACTAGGAGGGATTGCTTTGCTGGAAGCTGGCCTACTTAGAACAACTCTTGCCTTTTTAGGGTTGCCTTTAATCACAGCTTCCCTCTTCTCCTTCAGGGTCTGCATCACATCCTCAAAGCAAACAATTAAAAACTTTATTTTCTCCTCCAGAGGGAAAAAGCTAGACAATGGGTCATAGCTAGCATCAAACTGATGCACAAAATCTAAGGCTTTCTTATAAGCCACCCATTTCTCCTTCCTCAGCTCCTGCTCATCTAGATCAAACTCATTTCTGATGAGGTCTTCAGGAAACTGAAATTGATGGGGTCTACCTCTGCACGCTACTCTCTTTCTAAACATGCCATTGAAGAAGTCTTCTGGATCAGCACACCTGGATATTGCAGTAGACAAATGATAAGGCTTGAGAAAATCCTCAGAGCAATTCCAACCTCCTTTTGTTATTACAAATTGGTGGGCTATGGTAACTGTAGGGAAAATAGTCCCTTTACCCCTGCTTGTCAGTTCTGCCTCTTGTACACCACCAATTTGTCTAAGGATCTCTGCAATTCCCACTTTGAGAGGGACCTGATAGGGTAACAAGAATGGGGTGCCTTTAAAACCAAAAACTCTAAAAACTATTGAGACTGGGTACAGATAAATGTCACCCCAATTGTGAACAATTTTTATGTTCTCTACAAATTCTTTTGATCTTATGAATTCTAAAAGAACCTTGGGGATTCTTGGGTTCTCCGAGCAGAGGAGAGTCCTGATCTTGGATGCAAAGTATTTATCAAACTTCAAGAAACTAGCATCCTCTCTATCCCATGACAACACAGTACTCCATAGTTGTACTGGCACCTTTTCTCCTTCTTTCTTTTTGACGAGGTCCAATCCACTGGCAAAGTAATCACCACCTTTGAAAGGAAATAGATGCATCGGGAGTGAGTACCATCTGAAAGGCCTATCCACCTTTCCATTCTTTATTCCTGTTAACCCTCCATGGATAGCATCAGCAATGAAAGAAGCATAATCAAATGTTACTGCAAGAGAAGGATTCAAAATCTGAGCAATCATTAACAAGTAGTGATTGGGCATATTCACTTCAGCATCTTCTCCCAAAACTTGGCAAAGTGCCCATTACATTCCCTTAGCCCTAAGGGTGAACATACTCAATGAAAAGGGCTCTTCTGTGTTGGGTCTTACAACTATCAACCCACCTATCTTCAAAAAAAATTCCTTGAGAGGCCCATTCCTAAGATGACTCCTCTATGCGCTATAAATTTGAGCTAATGATTTGAAATTTATGGGTTCTAGAAAATTTGTAAATTCATTGAGCCCAAAAGAATTTCTGAATTCTTCAGTATTAATCTCAATAAGGGCTTTTCCATTTATGTCCCGAATGCTTCTTGTGACTGGATCATAGTTAAGTGCAATTTGGGTCAACAAATCCATATCCATAAATACCCCTGGGACTACCAACTTCCCAACATCTAATTCCCAAATACTATTTTGCGGGGCCGAAGAATTTCTCATTCCAAATCCAACCTTAATATAACCCCAACCCAGACAATCCGACTTGTGGGTCTCTCAACCAGTTACCCTTGTCATACAATCCTTCTCCTATTTTCAAACAGGGAGCTCTAGGCGCTAATTCTTTTGCTTTCGATGCCTGATTAGTTGACAACGTCAGCTATTCAAGAAAATCATCAAAGATGGCTCTTTCCGGATAATTGACTTTCCCAAAAAATTCTCTCTTAGGTGCCATTTTGAAAATGTAAGAAATGAATACTACCCCCAAATAATTCTGTGACAAATCAATATCTTATCTAAAACACACCACACAGAAATTGCTACACGAGAGTACGAGAAAACCTATTCTTAACTCGAAAGAATTTGCTCTGCAACTGAATTGACTTGCTCTGTATATGAAGAAAATAGCTCTTTATCTGCTCCTCTGTAATAATTCTTTAAAAAGATACCTTCATCCGGTTGATAGGATATCATATATTGTACCCAAGGTCTTAACTGCAACATTGATTCCACATGCTTTGACTGTCCTTTCAAAATTGAATTCATGGGGGAATTTGTATTTTTTGCTCCAACGAGCCACAACGTTCCTGCAATTCTTTCCTTTCGTTCTTTCGCAACTTTGCGAAGCATAGCCATTAGGTAGTTTGGTCCTACAAAATAGCACCAACCATCCAACCAAAAGAAACTTGATCGAGCGTTACACTAACTAACAGCCTTGGCTCCGCACTGGGTCCCACTTCTTTATTGGCTACGTGCTACCACGTGGCACTCAACCACTAGCTTTGAAAAACCTTTCACATTCAACTCAACGTCGGTCGCGTGTCTTTCCTTTATACCACCGGTTCCACCTTGGCGAGCCCACGGCTTCTTCTAAAACCACGTGTCCATGGACACGTTATCATCTATCATGACACATGGACGGTCCCCTTTTACTTTCGCTATTTCGTAGGGTGTAAAGCACAAGCATCTTACCCTTGCGAAATCACGTGGGCTATCAGATCATATTTTAGTTGCCCAGCGCTTAACCATCTGAATAGACTCTGGGAGGCGTGGGCCCTCTGACTCAACTTTGAACACCTGGCATCCAGTCACCTTTAGAGCTGAAATGTCAGTTTTTCATTTGCCGAGAGAAAGCACTGGGCTCCGATTAATTCTTAACACCTGTATCTGCCAGGTCATCTCCTTCTTGTGACTTGACTCACCTCGAGGACCCGCCTTTTAACCTTTAACCCTGACTTGTTGACTATTGTAGCTTATGTCACGTGCCACCACTCTATTCACCTTCTTGACCAGCTAGACCGTCTAGTTGGCATGCCATGTCATTTTCACAACTTCACTGGTTTTAAACTACGCGAAACTTTGCCTAGCGAAATAGAAAAAGCCATAGATCCATCCGCAAGATGCACACTACTTACCGGGCCTGACAACTTTAGGAGGAATACACATAAGGCATAAATTTTTGCAATTAATTCACATGACCGCCTAGGCAAAAAAAAAACAAGGGGGGGGACACTTCCCACGATCCCAGGACCCATTACTTAAGTGGATAAAGTAATGAAAGAATAGAAGCCGGAGGGTTTTTATCAGACATTAGGTGATTTAAAATCAAAAAAACCCTAAACCCCTAAGACCTAACACAGAGCTGAAGTAATTGAAAATGCGCCTAACTCAAGATTTCAAAATCATGGTCAATTATGGGAAAGGAAAAGCCTATTTTAATTAGTGATAACATCATCTTCTCTTCCTCTTCCTGTTTTCTCTTATTTTCCTCCTATTTCTTCTTCTCTTTGTCTACCTATTTTCTCTTGTCTTCCTCCTATTTCTTCTCTTCTTCCTCCGCCTGTTTTCTCTTTTCTTCCTCCTATTTCTTCTTTTCTTCCTCTGCTTGTTTCCTCTTGTCTTCCTCCTATTTCTTCTGACCTTTTATTTCTACTGGTGCATCCGGAGTAACATTTTCACCGTTTAAGGCATCAACATCAATTGGTTCCATTTGAGTGGTGACCAGTTCTCCTTCACTGTTGTATACTTCATCTAGTTGAGTGATTTTTGGTTCTTTCTCTGCTTTCCTATTGGCTTCAACCACTTCATGCAGTCTTAAAGCTGATTAAGCAAGGGAGTGGGTATCTTTGACCACTTCCGAAACTTTTTCTTCCAATAACAAGAGTCTTCTTCTTCTCATGAAGAAGAGGCCCTTATATCTCTCCACCACTTCATATAGTTATGTTTTAGGTACATCAGGAAAGTATTGTCCATACTTCCTCTCTTATTTCTTGTTCCTTTTCTATGGCAATGCGCCACTTGTTGTCTAAAGAATTATATAAAGAATCAGGAGTCTCAGATTTAATTTCTGATGGCTACCGGTCATTAATACATAAATAATTGATAACTTCCTATTCAACTTATTTCTTTTCATCGTCATTAAAATCATCAAAGAACTCTTTCAAATCACTAAGTAATTTTCTTCTAATATTCTTAATTGTTCTTTGACAATGTGTCAAAGGTTTGTAAGAGGAAATATCTATATTTACCGGTGCAGATGTTGTCGGTTCACTCTTTGTCTTTTTCCTCATTTTCCTAGTCTTCTTAGGTTGTTCTTCAGACACAGTGTCCTCTGAGTCTAGTGTATTGCTTTTTGTCTTCCGCTTCCTCTTGAAGACTTTGGCTGGTGCCACTTCTGGTTTCTTCTTTTTTGGTGACCGCTTGGTCAGTTTGGGACTTGTTGTGGTAATCGGTGTTGATGTTGAAGGCACTTCCTTTCCCTTCTTTACTGAGGGTTCTTGAACTGGTGTAACCCTTTCCAAATAGGTGTCGATTCTCTTTTCCTTTGGATCAAGGGGTGAGGTGATTAGGGTAGAGGCATACCCATCTAACATGTCATACATTACCTCATATCCCATTGGTTCCACTTCTTCTTGTCTAGGCTCTACCACGGCCATTATGCACTCATCAACTTTGATGGTGAAGCAGATGTCCTCCTCATACTTTTTGACAATATCACCGGATATTCTTACTCTTTGGTTTATTTTGCATCCGAACTCATCAAAATATTTGTTCAGCACTTTCGGATAGCTGGTTCCAACCGCTTGTAGGCGTTCCTTGATTTTCTTTGTCATCCGTTGGTCAGCAGACCACTAAATATCACCTACTCCTAGAAAGTAGCCTTGGAAGTAGAAGAACAACCCAACCAGTAGTTGTCCAAACTTAAATTTCAAGGCATTGTCCTGTTTGATCGACTTGAGGTTCAACAGAAGTTGTCTTTGCATACCGGTGCACATATCAAACGATGCATCTTCCTTGATCATCCTGCAGGCGGCATTTACCGCTACAACAGAGACAAAGTTGATTCTGTTGGCATGGAACGTCCAGTATCCTATCACCATACATGCATATTTGACAAGATCATCCTTGATTGAATTGATAGTCATTCCTCGTGAATTGCTCATAGATACGGTGAGCTTGGTCATTTTCATCTTGCTAATCTTTCTTAGGGCTGGTACTTCACCGATGTTGCAGAAACTGGTGATGACATGAGTCACTTCTAGTGTGATATCATGTGTCCGCTCTAAGTACATCTTATCACCGTGTACTCTGCTCAGAATAATTCAAATGTGATCATCTAAAAATTCTTCAAGAAAATAGGTTGCATTGTGAAGTTTCTTCTTTTCCAGAATGTTGAATTCCAGTTTAATCTTCTTATCCTTTCCTCAAAACAGACTCAACTGGGAATGGATCATCAGAGATCCTAGGTCTTCAATCTTGTAGTCAATGAAATCTGAAATGCCTTCTTCCACTATGACACCAGCGGGTATTTGAGATAGGGCATTGTATTTTGCCTTCCGTTGAATGAAGTCTACAGAATCAATGGGTGCACTAGAGCTAGCATGTGATGCTGAAGCCATGATAAATAGAGAATTTTGAAAAATACCTTCGTCTATCGAAATTTAGGGCTTCGCAATTTGAACTTCACTACACACTCCTTCAGTTGTTGAAATACCGCTTTGCGTTCTACACTTCTCCAACAAATGTTTGCTTCAAATTCTTCTTCAGGATTTTGATAAATTCTTTGAATCGCAATGTAAATCTCTTTTCTCCGCTTTGCACTTGAAAACTTCTTTTGCTCGAAAACTGATAGTGAGAAATGATTTGAAAATTCCTTTTAAACAGATTCTCCACCTACCATAATAAATGCTCCACTATTAGGGTGTAAACCCTAACTTTGCCTTATACCATTTCTGGTCTTTTGCCAATCTGACAGGTATCTCATACTAGTTAAGGTCTTTTACCAGTGTCAACTGAGGGTTCAAGATATTTCACCATTTGCTCCCCCTAATCTTTTTTGATGCTTAGTTTGCCAGTTCACCAATTTCCACACTAGGTGCAGAAATTGGTTCTTCTTGAATCACTTCTTTTGGCTTCTTCTTCCAGGTTTTCTTCATATCTGCTTGAACAATTTCAACATCAATTTTTCCTTCCGGTGTGACTGGTATATCATCTGATATACTCTTTCTTGCTCTGCAAAATCTTGCTATATGACCCGGTTTGTTGCAGTGATAGCAAACCATTCTAGGTGCTCTCCAAGGTCCATTATTCATGTTTCCATTCTTCCTTCTCCATGTTGCAGCAGTGTGACCATGACCATGACAAATCACATATATTTCTCTCCATCTGGTTGCTGCTTGATAGCCACCACTACCTGACTGATGACTATAGGTATTAAACCAGTTTGGGTTCCGGTTCCCTGAGGGTTTAGGAAAAACTCCTTGATTCCTTCGAGGATACCTTCCGATATTGTGCATGACAAACCTGCATTCAAATCTCTATGCCCAAACTTGTTGCATGCATAACAATTACCAGTGAATCTATTGGCTCTAGGCTTATCATTTAGAAAATAAGGAAAATTATTGTAAGCCTTACTTCTACATACATTAGCAGTGTGTCCTTCCTTGAGACAGTTAAAGCAAACACGTTTGAACTTTTTCTTACCTTTATCCTTTGATGTCGGTTTTTTCTTTGATGCTCCACTTTCTTTTCTAGAGGTCTCACCTTCCTCATATTCAGAGAAACCAAGTCCATTGGTATTCTTTACCAGTTTAGCTGATTCAAGCTTCTGCTCTATCTTGACGGAGCTCTTATTGAATTTGGCAAGTATTTCCTTTGACTCAGTGAGTTCTTTGGAAATGGCAGCATTGGATTCCTTCAAGGTTGCATTCTTAGAGATAGCCATGTTTAGTTCACCTTGCACTTCTTCTTTTTCCATTTTGCTTCCATGAAGATGAGCGGTAAGTGCACTGATCTCTTGCTTCAGCTTGGAGATCTCATGATCTTTGTCTTTTACTAGATCTTCAGCTTTCCTTCAGTTCTCAAGCTCTTGACACATTCTGATAGTTAGGCCTTCAAGTTCCCTTCTTAGGTTGGCATTGGACTCATTCAGTTTTTTAGCATGCTCTCTTCTTTTTGCCTGAGAGGCCTTGTATTCGACCATAATTTTGTCATAGGCTTCCTCAGACTGAGTGAGCGGATGAGTAAGTTCCCTCATAGTGTATTCCCCCATATCTCTTTCCAAGTGGTTAGACTTATAGAAAGGTTGGCTCTGATAGCAATTTATGAATACTAAGAGGGGGGGTGAATTAGTATACCAAAAAATACTGTACACTTTAATAGTCTAGCAGTAAACTGGTAAAACAATTTAGCAAACAAACCGGTTTACACACTTGCAAACCAAATAGAAAATAATGCATTCACCCACAGAAGCACAATCACCATAAAACAAGAGATTTTGACGTGGAAAACCAAATGGGAAAAACCACGGTGAGATGAAACTCACAAGTAACTATCTGTAGAATAGTAACCAGACTGGTTAAGGTCATACAATGTTCTTTACCAGAATAGATCCTGTTAGGAATCTCAATCTCTATTAGGAGATAAGTCCAATTAAAGACTATCTTGTGAGAGGATTTTAGATCCACGGATGTGAACCACCTTGTTAGAGGATTTACAAAGACTTTTCTAGGCCTACCCGGTTAAGGGTTTCTAACTTGTCAAAGATGTGAGTAATCAACAAGTGAATGATCTAGCAAATGGCACAGTCTGATTGATTAGATCCATTGTAGCTCATAGATAATGCATTTCAGCATTACTTTAGTCTTTAGTAACTCCTTCCTCTTTTACAACTCACAGACTTGATCTTCTTCATTGAGATCACACATTCAAGAGCTCATAAACCACCACAAACCCTATCAGCTATGCACACTAAAACCCTAGACATTATGTCCTTAAAAGGAATCTGATTTCATGTCGGTCCAATAGGATTACATTACAAGTTCCTAGGTTCATTGTATCTAGACACATTTGGTAACACGGCACAAAATCATCGTCAAGGTGTCGGTGGATGGTAACTCATCATAGAGTATTACCGATTTGTCCAACTTTTTGGTTACTGGTTGGTGACTCAAAGTAATACTGGTTTAATGGATTACCGGTTGACAAAAATTGAAGACTGGGAAAAAGATAACTACCACTTCTAGCTCCTTTGCTCCACTCCACTTGAGATCCTTAAACCACTTGATCTCTCTATGTAGCTTGGGTCTTTATACCGCTTGAGATTGGTAAACACTTTCTGCATAACAATAGTAGTCTAAAGACTACAACATGATACTAGTTTGGAACAATTACCAGTTGAGCATAATTCATACATTCTCAAAGTGATCTCATAGCAAGTGTGTGTCCATCGATGACAATCACAACATAATCATCAAAATTCCAACATACTCTGCTTGACCCAATACTAGATCGCAAGCTTGTCCATGTTATTTGGTGAGACATCTCAACAAGTTACCTAAGGATTTGTTAACCACTTCAGTTTGAGCATCTGATTATGGATGGTATGCTGATGAAAAGGAGAGTTTTGTGCCTAGTTTCTTCCATAAGGTTCGCCAAAAGTGACTTACAAATTTAGTGTCTCTATCACTCACAATGCTAACTGATAAGCCATGAATCCTCACAACTTCCTTGAAGAATAACCCTGCTATGTAGGAGGCATCATTAGTGCATTTGCAAGGCACAAAGTGTGCCATCTTGTTGAATCTATCCACTATGAAAAAAGCACTGTCATACCCTCTTGGATTCCTAGGCAAGCCAAGAACAAAGTCCATGCTCAAACATTCCCATGGTCTGGTTGGTATGGCCAATGGCTGATATAAACCTGCATTGTTGGAGGCTCCCTTAGCTCTCTAAAATATGGGACATTGCTCCACAAATCTCCTAACATCTGACTGAAGTTTAGGCCAATGATAAAACCTTCCAACCTGCTCTAAGGTCTTGTCAAGACCAAAATGTCCTCCTAAGATGCCTTGATGCTTCTGCTTGATGATATTGTCTCTCATAGAGCATTGAGGTATGCAAACTAAGTATCCTTTAAACAAAAGGCCTTCTTGCAACATGAAATCACAATATGCAACATGACAAACATTAGTAAACTTGGTGCAATCATCATATGCTTCACCAAAATCCTTGTCACCTTGGTATAGATCTTTGAGTTCATTTAACCCCACACTTTGGAGTTGCACTTCTTAGATGGTAAGAACTCTTCTACTTAAGGCATTTGCTACCTTATTGGTGACTCCTTTCTTGTGTTTGATGGAAAAGGTATAAGCCTGCAAGTGCTCAACCCATATGATGTGTCTTTGGTGCAACTTCTCCTGCCCATTCAAGAAGCTAAGTGCATGGTTGTCAATATAAACTATGAATTCCTCAGGAAGTAGATAATGTCGCCATTTCTTAAGGGCTTTCACCATGGCATACAACTCTATGTCATAGGTAGAATACTTTTCCTTTTCCTCATTGAACTTCTCAAAGAAAAATGCTACCAGATGACCTTCTTGGCTCAAAACTACTCCTATTACCAACTTGCTAGCATCACACTCCACAGTAAAAATCTGATTGAAATCAGGGAGCCTAAGATAAGGTAATTCTGCCACTTTTTGTTTCAACAATTCAAACCCCTTGTCTGCTGCACTAGTCCACTTAAACTAACATTTCATTCCTCCTTTGATGGTATTCAATATGGGTGCACATACATGACTAAACCCTCCAATAAACTTCCTATAGAATGAAGCTAATCCATGAAAACTTCTCACATCTCCTATTGACTTAGGAGTAGGCTAGTTGCCTATTGCATCTACCTTTGTTGGATCCATTTTCAAACAACCTTGAGAAACTACAAAACCAAGATATACTAGTTCAGTTTTAAAGAACTCACACTTGTCCAAGTTGATCATCAACTTTACTTGATGTAGCTTCCTCAAGACCTGATCCAAATGTCTGATATGCTCCTCCATTAACCTACTAAAAAACAGAATGTCATCAAGATAAACAATCAAAATTTGCCAATAAATTCTGCAAGCACTTCATTCATGAGTCTCATGAAGGTGTTAGGTGCATTTGTGAGCCCAAAGGGCATAACCAACCATTCATAGATCCCCATGAGTCTCATGAAGGTTCTAGGTGTGTTTGTGAGCCCAAAGGGAATCACTGACCATTCATAGAGCCCCTCATTAGTCTTAAAGGTTGTTTGTCTGATCCTTATTTGATGATACCCTGATTCCAAATCCACCTTTGAAAAGTAGCAATCTCCTCCTAAGTAGTCCATTAGGTCCTCAATTCTTGGCATTGGAAACTGGTATCTGATTGTAATATTGTTGATGGATCTTGAGTCAGTGTACATTCTCCATTTTCCATATTTCTAAGGTACCAAGACAGTAGGTACTACACATAGGCTTAGACTCTTCTTTATCAACCCCTTATCTAGCAATTCTTGCACTTGTCTTGCTATTTCTTCATTTTGAGTAGGTGTCATTTTGTAAGCAGCTTTGTTTGGCAAGGTAACTCCAGGTATGAGGTCTATCTGATGGTTCACATATCTGTATGGGGGTAAAGCATCTGGTATTTCATTGATAACAATTTTCTTGTACCAGTCTAGCAAGGTCTTCACTTCTTGAGGTACTACTGGTTTAGGTTCAGACTTTGCCTCTTCTTTTGGTCTCACTATGATGGCATATCCTTGGTCCCCTTCATGCTTCAACTCTTATAGAAACTCTTTCCCACTAAGAAACATCACACTTGAACCTACATATCTTTCTTCTCCTTGAACAACCAAAGGATCCATTTGGAACTTCCTTCCTTCCTTGGTGATAACATAAGAATTCTTCTCCCCATCATGTATACATTTGACATCATATTGCTAAGGGCATCCAAGCAACAAATGCATGCATCCATAGGTAGTATATCACATAGCACTTTGTCCCTGTACTATCCAATTTCAAAATCTATCCAACCTTGCTCATCAACTAGCACATGATGTCCTTCACTCAACCATGATACCTTATAAGGATTAGTATGTGGCAACCTTTTCAACTTGAGTTTAGCTACCATCTCAACTGCTACAATGTTCTCAGTAGACCCTGAGTCTACTACAACCCTACAAATCTTACCATATGATCTGCAAGTGGTTTTGAAGAGTGTCTTTCTTTCAGTAGGTTCTTTTGCCTATTGTACCTTCAACAAGGTCCTCCTTAACATCAGGTTCTCTCCATCTAAAACTGGTCTATCTTTGTTGATTGGTGAGGTAAAAATTTGATTGTCTTCATCCTGCACCAATTGTGTTCTTCTTTCACCTACATAAGAACTTGAACTCTTTTCAGGACACCGGTTCATTGTGTGGCCCACTTGATGACAATAAAAGCATTTACTGATGAAAATTGTGGTTCCTCTTCCTTGAGTACCAAATCTGCCCCTAAAGTTGTTTTTTCCTCTAGAGTTACCTCTAAACAAACCATTCTTGCTAAAGTTATCCCCACTATGTTCAGTTTGATTGTTGTCTCCATTCTTTCCAGAGTTGTGACCCCTTTCAAAGGTGCCTCTTCCTCTGAATCCTTTACCACCTCTACCTCTTCGATTGAACTCGCTTTTCCTCTTGATCTTGTCCTCTTCTCTCAAGGCCAATTGAAAACTCTTATGAACTATCTTAGGTGCCATCATGCTAATTTCATCTTGAATGTTTTGTCTTAGACCATTTAGGTATCTGGCTACCTTCTCCACTTCTTCCTCTTGTTTCCTTGCTCTTAGAATTAGTTTGTTAAACTCCTTTGTATAGGCACTCACATCCATTTCCCTTAGCCTCAAAATAATCAATTTATTGTGTATCTGCACCTCATAATCTAGTGCAAGGAATTGAGTTTTGATTATGATCTTCATTCTCTCCCAAGAGTTGATCTTCTTTCTTCTAGTTTGTTCCCTCTCTTCTTGCATCATGTTACACCATACTAAATCTAATACTTTCAACTTGGTCTTAGCCACATTGACACTCTTCTCTTCTGTAACCTCCTTGTATTCAAAATAGTTGTTCAAAAATTCTATACAATCCAATAGTTCTTCTCCATTTAGGCTTCCACTATAGACCGGTAAACCATCTAGGCTATCTTTGTTGAGATATTTAAGGGCATCTAAGAAGATTTGCTGATCTTTCTCCAACTCTTTCTTCTCTACTACCACTCCTATCACATCTACATCTTAATCATCAGTTTCATCACCCCACTCTATGATCTTGCCCTTACCTATCTTGGAGTCTTCCTCCCAGGCTTCATTAAGCATGTCTTGGACCAACTTCCTAATGGCCTCTTGACTCATTGCCTTAGGTGCTATGCTGCTAGCTTCTGATTCTACCTCTTGGTCTAACATACACCACTTTGTTGAATCAAGTGGCTCTGACACCAATCTGATGTAGAGAGGTTTCTCACTCCTTTAGGGTTTGCCTATTATTGATGTCTCTCTAGGCTATCTCATGAACCTTCCAATGGTTCCCACGAATCCAAACTTTCAAAGTTTGTAGGACTCACCTTTATTTACCTTCTCAAGGTCCTATGGCTAAGGTTATCAACCCTTGACTTGTGTTTGTCCAACACTCCTCAATTGAGAATTTCCAACCCAACAACTTCTCACACCTTCCCTATGAGCCAACCCCATGTTGGCATTTTTTATGTTTATGTTGTGATTATCATTGATGGACACATGCTTGCATTGAGATCCTCTTTATATGTATATGGTAAAGAACAACCGGTATTTGTTCCAACCGGTATGTTGTATTATAGTCTTTAGACTATTGATGTTTTGCAGAATGTGTTTCTCTGTCTGAAGTGGCACGTTGACCTCAAGCGGTACGAGGGATTAAAGTGGCATAACACATTTCTACCAGTCTTCATTTTGACAAACCAGCAACCGGTATTTTGTATGAACCGACAATACTCTGTGATGAGTTACCAACCGGCATTTTTTGATGGTGCTGACACTATAACGGTGCTTTTTGTGTCATGGTACCATGTATGTCCAGGTTCATTGACATGAAATCAGATTCCTTTATAAGGACATCATGTCTAGGGTTTTAGGTTGTTGATAAGGTCACAACAAAGAGTTTATGTTGTTGCTAGGGTTTAAGGTGGTTGAGGAGTTCGAGAGATTATGAATGTGTAGAAGACTAAAGTAATGCAATAGAGCATTAAGAACGAGCCATCAAGGATCTAACCGAGCAGTCTGTGCTATTAGCTAGATCAAACACTTGTTGATTACTCACATCTTTGATAAGTTTGTAGCCCTTAACCGGGTAGGCCCAAAAGCCTCTTGAAAATTCTTTAAAAAGGTGGTTCACATCTGTGGATCTAAAATCCTCTAGCAAGGTAGTCTTTAATCGGACTTATCTCCTAACAGAGATTGAGATTCCTAACAAGATCTGTTCTGGTAAAGAATGTTGTAAGACCTTAACCAGTCTGGTTTCTATTCTGCAGATAGTTACTTGTGAGTTCCATCTCACCGTGGTTTTTCCCATTTGGGTTTCCATGTCAAAATCTCGTGTTATGATGTTTTTTCTTTTGTTGGTGAATGCATTATTAACTATTTGGTTTGCATGTTTGTTAACTAGTTTGTCTGCTAAATTGTTTTATCGATTTACTGTCAGTCTTGCAAAGTGTTTAAGTGCAAATATTTTTGGCATACTAATTCACCCCCCCTCTTAGTATTCATCAATTGGTATTAGAGCCAACCTTTCTATAATTTTAACCACTTGGAAAGAGATATGGGGGAATACACCTTGAGGGAACTTACTCAATGACTCACTCAGTCTGAGCAAGCCTATGATGAGCTTATGGTCAAATACAAGGCATCTCAAGCAAAAGGGAGAGAACATGCAGAAAAGCTAATGGAGCTATCTGAAAATAGTTCTGTAGATGAAGCAGATATGGAAGCCCTAGTTGTAGAAGTAAATAAGCTGAATGAATCAAACTCCAACTTGAGAAAGGAGTTGGAAGGACTGACTATCCAGATGTGTCAAGAGCTTGAGAACCAGAGAAAAGCTGAAGACCTAGTGAAAGAAAGAGATTTTGAGATCTCCAAGTTGAAACAAGAGATGAGTGCCCTAAATGCTCAACTCCATGCAAGAAAGGTGGAAAAAGAAGGAGTACAAGGTGAACTGAACATAGCCATCTCTGAGAATGCAAGCCTAATGGAGTCAAATGCTGCTATTTCCAAAGAACTCTTTGAGTCAAAGGAAATACTTGCTAAGTTCAACAAGAGCACTATTAAGCTAGAGCAAAAGCTTGAGTTGGCTAGACCAGTAAAGAATACCAATGGACTTGGTTTCTCTAGACATGAGGAAGGAGAATCCTCAGGAACAAATGCTGAAGCATCAAAGAAGCAACCGACATTCAAAGGAAAAGGTAAGAAAAAATTCAAACCTGTTTGCTTTAACTGTCTTAAAGAAGGACACACTGCCAATGTATGTAGGAGCAAAACCTACAATAATTTTCCTTACTTTATTAACAATGTACCTAGATCCAATAAGTTTAATGGTCATTGTTATGCATGCAACAAGTTTGGGCATAGAGCATTTGAATGCAGGTCTATCATAAATAACACTAGAAGATATCCTCAGAGGACCCAAGGAGTTGGTCCTGAACCTTTTGTGAACCAGAATCACAACCGGTTTAATACCTTCAATCATTAGCTAAGAAGTGGTGGTTATCAAGTGACAACCAGATGGAGAGAAAATTGTATGATCTATCATGGTCATGGTCATACTACTACAACATGCAGAAGGAAGAATGGAAACATGAACAATGGACCTTGGAGAGCACCTGGATTGGTCTGCTATCACTGCAACAAACCAAGTGACATTGCTAGATTCTGTAGATCAAGAAAGAGCATATATGATGATATATTAGTCACTCTAGAAGGAAGCATTGATGTTGACATCGTTCAAGCATATATGAACAAAACCTGGAAGAAGAAACCAGTGGTGTTACAAGAGGAACTAGTTTCTGCACCTAGTGTGGAAATATCAGAACCGACAAACTAAGCTTCAAAAGGCTTAGGGGGAGCAAACAGAAAAATGTTTTCGAACCCTCAGTTTATACTAGCAAAAGACCTTAACCGATATGTGATACCTATCGCTTGGTAGAAGACCGAAAATGGTAAAAAGGCAAATTAGGGCTTATGCCCTAAAAGAGGAGCATTAATGGTGGTAGGTGAGGAATATGTTTAAAAGCATCTTTCAAATCATTTCTCACTATCAGTTTTCGAGCGAAGAAAAGTTTTTCAAAGAGCAGAGCGACGAAAAGGCGATTTGAGTTGAGATCTTGAGAAATTGACAAACCACAAAGGAGATTCAAACTCAAACTGCAAACGGTCAAGTGGATAACACAAAGTGGTGATTCAACAACCGATAGAGTGTGGAGTGAAGGAGAATTGGAAAGCCCTAAATTCACGTGTTTTAAAAAGGTATTTCTCAAAGTTCTTAAAGTTTTTGTCATGGCTTCTGCATCTCATACCAATTCTAGTGCATCCATTGAGTCTGAAAGTTTTATTCAACGAAAGTCCAAGTATAATGCTCTATCACAAGTTCCAGCTAGTATGATAGTAGAAGAGGGAATTTCTGATTACATAGACTACAAGATTGAAGACCTAGGGTCTTTAGCTATCCACTCCCAGTTAGGTTTGTTTTATGGCAAGGATAAGAAAATCAAACCGGAGTATAATATCTTGGAGAAGAAGAAACTCCATAATGTTGTATACTTCCTGGAAGACTTTACAAAGGATCATATAAGGATCGTTTTGAGTAGAGTCCACGGTGACAAAATGTACCTGGAGAGGACGCATGATATCATGCCACAGGCAATTCATGCAGTCACTGGTTTCTGCAATACGGGGGATGTGCCAGCCCTAAGGACGGTTAGCAAAACTGAAATGTCCAAGCTCACTGGTTCAGTGAGTGACTCACATGGCATGATAGTCAATTCAATCAAGGATGATCTAGTGAAGTATGCATGTATGGTGATTGGTTACCAGACATTCTTAGCTAGTAGAATTAACTCTGTATCTATTGCAACAGTAAATGCTACTTACCGGATGATAAAGGAGGATGCATCATTTGATCTGTGCACCAACATGCAGAGGCAACTCCTGTCAAATCTGAAGTTGATCAAACAAGACAATGCACTAAGGTTCAAGTTTGGACAACTACTAGTTGGGTTGTTCTTTTAATTTCAAGGATACTTCCTAGGAGTGGGAGACATTTAGTGGTCTGTGGACCAACCGGTTACCAAACAGATAAAGGAAAGTTTGCAAGTAGTGGGAACTGGTTATCCTGAAGTTCTGAACAAGTATTTTGATGAGTTCAGACGAAAAATGAGCCAAAGGATGAGGATCTTAGGTGATATCATCAAGAAATATGAAGATGACATCTGTTTCACCATCCAGGTGGACAAATGCATAATGGAGGCTTTTGAGCCTAGAATGGAAGAAGTGGAGCCAATGGGCTATGAGGTGATGTACGACATGCTAGAAGGGTATGCCTCTACCCTTATTGCCTCACCACTTGATCCTAAGGCAAAGAGAACTGGCACCTACCTAGAGAGAATAGCACCGACTAAGGAACCACCAACAGTGAAAGAGAAAGAACCGATAGTGAAGAAGGCAAAGGCAGTGCCTGCAGCATCAGCACCGGTTACTACTGCAACTCCAAAAGTGACCAAGCGGTCACTAGCTAAGAAGAAACCAGAAGCTACACCAGCTAAAGTGTTCCAGAGAAAGAGAAAGACAAGGAACACCTCTCCAGACTCAGAGGAAACTATGTCTTAGGAAAAGCCAAAGAAAACACATCAAGCAAAGAAGAAGACTAAGAATGAACAGACATCTTCTACACCAGTAAATATAGATATCTCCTCCTATAAACCTTTGACACATTGTCAAAGAACAATAAAGAATATTAGGAGAAAAGTGTTAAATGATTTACTTGAGTGTTTTGATGACTTCAATGAGGATGAAAAGGAAGCGGTTGAAAAGGAAATAATTCAGTATCTGTGTAGTAATGACCGGTCGCCCTCAGAGATTAAGTCTTAGACACCGGATTCTTTATATATGTCATTAGATAATAGATGGCGCATTGGCATAGAGAAAGAATAGGAAATTAGAGAGAAGATTTTTGCACAATACTTTCCCGACCTGTCAAATTCTAAATTATATGATGTTATTGATCTAAATAAAGGACTCTTCTTCACTAGAAAAAGAAGACTCTGGCTGTTAGAAGGTAGAGTTGCTGATGTCAAAAAAGACACCCATCTGTTTATGCAAACCATTGTCTAGACTCACAAAGCACGTCTGGCCAACTGGCAAGCAGAAGAAGAACCGACTATATCCAAACCGGATGAGGTATTTGATGATGAAGGCAATCCAGTCGTTGAACCAATCGACACCATTGATGTCAATGCTCTGGATGTTGAGAATGATACTCAGGAAACAGCATCTGAGGCAACAAGACAGAAGCAACAGGATAAACAGGCTGATAAGCAAGCCAAAGACAGACAGGAAGCGGCAAAGGAAGAGGTAGAGTAGAGGAAAAAGGATGAAGAAGAGAGGCAGAAGAAGAAGGAAGAAGAGAAAAAGAAGAAAGATGAAGAGGAAAAGAAGAAGAAAGATGAAGAAGAGAAGAAGAAGAAAGATGAAGAGAAAAAGAAGGAAGCAGAGAGGAAGAAGAAGGAAAAAGAAGATAAGGAATAGGAGAAGAAGAAGGAAGCAAAAAAGAAAAAGGCTGGGGAGGACAAGGCAGGAGAAGTGGCGAAGAGCACCCAGATAGAGACTTCAAAGGCAA
Source organism: Cryptomeria japonica (assembly GCF_030272615.1). Lineage (NCBI taxonomy): Eukaryota > Viridiplantae > Streptophyta > Pinopsida > Cupressales > Cupressaceae > Cryptomeria > Cryptomeria japonica. Next base: position 285,080,790 of record NC_081405.1, read on the forward strand.
CCGAGAGTCAAGCCAAATTGGCTAACCTCTCCAATCCTATAGATCTCCAGCCTGCAAGTGAGACAGAGCTAATGTAAGTATCAAGGTAGCTCAAGAGCACCTTGAAATCATTCAACAGAAGAAGGAGTAGGATGTAATCCAAGTAGCCGTGGATATGCTTGTTGGTTTGATACCCAGTATAAATCTTCCAAACATCGATTCATCACTAGCTAGACTAAATCTCCTATGCACAGTAGTAGATGATCAGGTGCAGAGCCTTGAAGAGGCAGCAGAGGCTAATGTCAAGAAGGAGCATCAAAAGGCTCTTAATATAGCTCTGGTGAAAAAGTTCAATGAGCTCTAGACTGACTGAAGAAAGAACAAAAGGATATAAGGGACGCTCTAGATGAGGGGAATATGCTACTCAGCAAAATCTGTCAACCCCATCTATTCTATGATGATGTGCTAGCTCATAAGCAAAAACTTGAACAGGACTTGCAGTCCTACTTGAGCACATTCAAGCCGCCTTATGATTCCTTCACAACTTATGGGAAAACCATTCATCGGTTTCATATCCAGTCAGCAAAAATGGAGCAAGAGATCAACACTCAGTCCAGAGATTTGCAGGAGCTTCAACTGGTTCTACTCCCATAATTGCAAATTCTTCAGAAGTGCTATCTGAACCTGGATGCCTTAACTGTTACACAGGAAATGAGCACAATTGATGCTATGGAAGAACAGGTCTCCCAGATGCAGACAGAGAAAGAAGTAGCCACCTCCCTACTTGAGTCCTGGTCTCTGTCGATGAAACAATTCTTGCAGGATTTTAAATCTATTTTTGACAAGTATCATTCCTTTTTGTCATAAACTTTTATTATTTTTAATATCAAATGAAAATAGGGTTCTTCAGCTGGACTTTGTCATTGTTGGCAAACGGGGAGAAGAATTCTATTGAGAAAAGTATCTAGTAATCAAATTTTGATTATATGCTCTGTACATCTCAATGTTTATGCTCTTTATGCAAAATTGTTATACATTGTATTGTCAAAGGGATAGTGTATATGCTTAGGGGGAGCAATTTTGCTAATGACATGATTTTGTTGTAAAACACCTAGATGTCAAAATTTTATTTTCCTAAGCGTTGCCATCAATGCCAAAGGGGGAGATTGTTGGCATTTTTTATGTTTATGTTGTGATTGTCATTGATGGACACACACTTGCATTGAGATCCTCTTTATATGTATATGGTAAAGCACAACTGGTATTTGTTCCAACCGATATGTTGTATTATAGTCTTTAGACTATTGATGTTTTACAGAATGTGTTTCCTGGTCTGAAGCGCCATGTTGACCTCAAGCAGTACGAGGGATTAAAGCGGCATAACACATTTCTACCAGTCTTCATTTTGACAAACCGACAATCGGTATATTGTATGAACCGGTAATACTCTATGATGAGTTACCAACTGGCATTTTGTGATGAGCTACCATTCACTGATTGTTTGATGGTGCCGACACTATAATAGTGCTCTTTGTGTCGTGGTACCATGTATGTCCAGGTTCATTGAACCTAGAAAATTATAATGTAATCCTATTGGACCGACATGAAATCAGATTCCTTTATAAGGACATCATGTCTAGGGTTTTAGGTTGTTGGTAAGGTCGCAGCAAAGAGTTTATGTTGTTGCTAGGGTTTAAGGTGGTTGAGGAGTTGGAGAGATTATGAATGTGTAGAAGACTGAAGTAATGAAATAGAGCATGAACAACGAGCCATCAGGGATCTAACCGAGAAGTCTGTGCTATTAGCTAGATCAAACACTTGTTGATTACTCACATCTTTGACAAGTTTGTAGCCCTTAACCGGGTAGGCCGAAAAGCCTCTTGAAAATCCTCTAACAAGGTGGTTCACATCTGTGGATCTAAAATCCTATAGAAAGGTAGTCTTTAAGTGAACTTATCTCCTAACAGAGATTGAGATTCCTAATAGGATCTGTTCTGGTAAAGATTGTTGTAAGACCTTAACCAGACTGACCTTAACTAGTCCGGTTTCTATTATGCAGATAGTTACTTGTGAGTTCCATCTCACCGTGGTTTTTCCCATTTGGGTTTCCACGTCAAAATCTCTTGTATTATGGTGTTTGTTCTTCTGTGGGTGAATGCATTATTAGCTATTTGGTTTGCATGTTTATTAACCTGTTTGTCTGCTAAATTGTTTTACCAGTTTACTATTAGTCTTGCAAAGTGTTTAAGTGTGAAGATTTTTGGCATACTAATTCACCCCCCCCCCCTCTTAGTATTCATCACCCCCTCTACCTTAGGATCTTCATACACTCATTCCCAAATCACCTAGGGTTTATTTCCTATTGATTTCCAACCATATCCCTTCAAATAGGTCTGTGGAGATTACCGGTTTCAAGCTTAAGGACCAATTTACTCTTTTAGGCCTACTAGGAGACCTAGTCCAATTAGCCCTTCCAGTGAGGTATTTTGCACTTATCTGCCAAGTCCTCCACACTGATATGAACTTTTTATCTTTTTGGATACCCTTTTGGAAAAATTATACAATATCGCAGAATTGGTTCTGGGTTTGGTCTCTAACCCACCTAACCCTTTTTAGGCCTACTTTCCACCTTTTAAGCCTACAAACTAGGGTTTTTCTCAAATGTCCTCACCAGTCCGAATGACCAAGAAATATAATGATTGTCTCAAGTCTGTACACCCATGAGGATGTCCAATACAACCTTGTATCAATTCCATTATTCAGATTTACCCATCTAGGGCCAGGTGTCCATGTTCCCCATTACTTGCGAACTCAACGTGCCAAGCCTGGGGTATGGTGGCAAAACTAGAGATCAGCCTTCCTTGCCTTAAAAACAAAATGAAAAAATAATGTAAAAATCCTCCTAGCATTCCACAAGGTTTCATTATGTGGTTCTGTTATCACTATTTAAAAAATGGGTTTTCCTTTCCCATAATCGGCTAAGTTTTTGAAATTTTGAATTAGACACGCTATCAATTGCTTCAGCTCTGTGTTAGGTCCTAGTGGTTTAGGGTTTTAATTTTAAATCATTCAATGTTTTATTAAAAAACCCTCTAGTTTCTATTCCTTCATTACTTTATCCACTTAAGTAATGGGTCTTGGAGTCGTGGGAGGTGTCCCCCCCTTGTCATTTGCCTAGGCGATTGTCGAATTAATTGAAAAATTTATGCCTTATGTCTTTTCTTCCTAATGTTGTCGGGCCCAGTAAGTTGTGCACAATTCTTAGGTAGATCTATGGTTTTTTCTATTTCATTAGGCGAAGTTGTGCGTGGTTTAAGACTCATGAAATGACAAAAGGGAGAAGCATTCTAAATGGCGCTTTTGGTCCGGTTTAAAGAGGCTTCATCTCGTCCAAAATCCAATGGCTAGTGTTATTTTGCAGCCTGAAGTTGCAAGTGAAATACCTTTCACAAAATGGAGAAAGCGTCTGGTGGGACCCTGCATGCGAAGACTTTCTAAGTGACTAAAAGGGGATCAAGTCTAATCTAATCCGATGGTTCATGTTGTTTTGTAGGATAAAGATGATCGACAGTTAGCTTTCACGAAGTAGCGAAATGACATGGCACTCCAAGCAGGCATTCCAGCTAGTTGAGAGGGTGAGTAAGATGATGGCATGTGGCAGAGGCCACAATAGGTAGCAAGGTGGGTCCCAGAGGTGAGTTATGCCGAGGGATAAGAAGTGACCTGGCAGATACAGGTGGCAAGGATGAGGTGGAACCCAATGTTTTCTCTCAGCAAATGAAAGGTTGACATGTCAGTTTGAAAGTGACTAGATGCCAAGTGTTTGCCCACGTCCACCGGATAAAGTTCAGATTGTTAAGCATCGAGCAAGTAAAAGGTTAATCTAACGGCCCGTGTGAATTCGCAAAGGTAAAGTGCTCATGTTTTATGCCCTGTGAAATGGCGAAAAGGTTTTTCGGCCCCAAAGACAGATAAAGCATGAGGTTAAAGGAGGATCAACTTCATTTTGATCCAATGGTTGGCGTTATTTCGCGGTTGTGAACCAACCGAGGGATATGCTTCGCGAAATGGAAAAAAGAAGAGAGGGTATCCAGGTGTCATGCTAGATGGTGACGTGTCCATGGACACGTGGTTTCAGAAGAAGTTGAGGGCCCGCCAAGGTGTAACCAACAGTATAAGGGAGAGACACATGGTTGACATTGAACTAGGCTTGAACGGTTTTCTAAAGCTAATCGTTGAGTGCCATGTGGTAGCCAATAACCAATGAAAAGGTGGCATAAGTAAAGAAAGCATAAAGGTTTCCCTAAAAGGATGGTCATCTCTGATCTGATCCAACGCTTCGTGTTGTTTCGTGGCCCGAAGTTGAAAGCTATTTAAGCTTCGCAAAATAGCAAAAGACCGCTAGCAGTCAAGGTAAAGGCACGGTTAATGAAGGGGTCGATGGTTTTGGTAAGAGTTAAACGTCGAGCAGTTAGAGTTCCATCTAACGTCTAGTGTGGCTTCATGAAGGAGAAGTGCTCGAAGGATAAAGCCCATGAAATGGCGAAAAGGAGGTGGGGCCGAGTGCGAAGGCAAGACTGTTAAGTCAGTGTAAAGGCCGATCAAGTTTCTTTTGATTGGACGGTTGGCATGATTTCATTTAACGAAATTGCCTGAAGGTTATGCTTCGCGAAACAGCGAAACAACGAAAGGAAAGAGTGTGTAGGAATGTTGTGACCCGTTGGATCGAAAAATTTGAATTCTCTTAGGAATTCAATTCTGAAGGGACAGCTGAAGCATGCGGTATCAATGTCACAATTAAGACCCTGGGTACCATATATGATCTCCTATCAACCAGATGAAGATATCATTCTAAAGAATTATTGCAGAGGAGCAGATACAAAGCAAATCAATTCAGTTGCAGAGCAGATTCCTTCAAGCTAAAAACAGGGTTTCTTGTACTCTTGTGTGGCAATTTCTTTGTGGTGTGTTTTAATTAAGGTCTTGATTTGTCACAGAACTAGTTGGGGGTAGTATTTTAATTGCTTGCATATCTTAAAATAGCACCTAAGAGAGAATTTTCTGGGAAAGTTAATTATCAGGAGAGGGCCATTTGTGATGATTTTCTTGAGCAGTTGATGTTGTCGACTAATCAGGTATCAAAAGTAAAAGAATTAGTGCCAAGAGCTCCTCGTTTGAAAATAGGAGAAGGGTTATATGATAAGGGCAACTGGTTGAGAGATCCACAGGTTGGATTGTCTGGGTTGGGCTTATTCAAAGTTGGATTCAGAATGAGAAATTCTCCAGCCCCTCAGAATAGCATCTGGGAGTTAAATGTAAGGAAGTTGGTAGTTCCAGGAGTATTCATGGATATGGATCTATTGACTCAAATTGCACATAATTATGATCCAATCACAAGGAGCATTAGGGACATAAATGGGAAAGCCCTCATTGAAATCAATAATGAAGAATTCAGAAATGCTTTTGGGCTTAATGAGTTTACCAATTTCCTGGAACCCATTAACTTCAAATCATTACCTCAAGTATATAGTACATAGAGGAACCACGTTAGAAATGGGCCTCTTAAGAAATTTTTTGTCAAGATAGGTGGGTTGACAGTTGTAGGACCCAACACTGAAGAGCCCTTCTCATTGAATCTATTCACCCTTAGGACTAAGGGAATGTATTGGTCACTTTTCTAGATTTTAGGACAGGATGCTGAGGCAAATATGCCCAATCACTACTTGCTAATGATTGCTTAGATTTTGAATCCTTCTCTTGCAGTAACATTTGATTATGCTTCTTTCATTACTAATGCTATCCATGGAGGGTTGATAGGAATAAAAAATGGGAAGGTGGATAGGCCTTTCGGATGGTATTCACTCCTCATGCATCTATTTTTGTTCAAAGGTGGCGATTACTTTGCAAGTGGATTGGACCTCATAAAAGAGAAAGAGGGAGAAAAGACGCCAATGCAATTATGGAGTACAGTGCTGTCATGGGACAGAGATGATGCCAGTTTCTTAAAATTTGATAAATATTTTGCATCAAAGATTAGGACTCTCCTCTGTTAAGAAAACCCAAGAATCCCCAAGGTTCTTTTGGAATTTATTAGACCAAAAGAATTTGTAGAAAGTATAAAGATTGTTCATAATTGGGGTGATATTTACTTATACCCTGTCTCCACAGTTTTCAGAGTTTTTGGTTTCAGAGGCACTCCATTCTTCTTGCCCTATCAGGTCCCTCTCAAAGTGGGAATTGTAGAAGTTCTCAGACAAATTAGTAGTGTGCAAGAAGCAGAGCTAACAGGCAGGGGTAAAGGGACTATTTTCCATACAGTTACTATAGCCCATCAATTTATAATAACCAAAGGAGGTTGCAATTGTTTTGAAGATTTTCTCAAACCTTATCATTTGTCAACTGCAATATCCAGGTGTGCTGATCCAGAAGACTTCTTCAATGGCATGTTTAGAAATAGAGCAGTGTGCAGAGGTAGACCCCATCAATTTCAGTTTCCTGAAGACTTCATTAGAAATGAGTTTGATCTAGATGAGCAAGAGCTGAGGAAGGAAAAATGGGTGGCTTATAAGAAAGCCTTAGATTTTGTACATCAGTTTGATGCCAGCTATGACCCATTGTCTAGCTTTTTCTCTTTTGAGGAGAAAATAAAGTTCCTAATTGTTTGCTTCGAGGATGTAATGTAGACTCTAAAAGAAAAGAGGGAAGCTATGATTAAAAGCAACCCCAAAAAGGAAAGAATGGTTCTAAGTAGGTCTGCCTCCACCAAAGCAATCCCTCCTGGTGACTATACATTGCACAAGAAATCTAATTATAGTGTGCTAATGCCTACAATAGGGGAGCCCTCTACCTCCAAAGGAAAGAGGAAGATACAAGACGTCATTGACATCCAAGAGAGCCCAAAGAAGAAGAGAGTATGGAAAGAAGTACAATCTGATACATCCTTGTACTCTCCATCTCAATCCCCTATTCACATAGGAGATGAACAGGAAGCAGTTGAGCAATTGATACAGTTAGGTAGTCTAGGAGAAATAGTCTACACTTATGATGAAGTAGAAGAGGGAATGCAAGAGGAGCCCCTTGCTGCTGAAATGAACATCACTACCAATGAATTTAAGGGCCAAGAGTGGGATCCTAAGATCAAGCAGGCCAGTGATGACTTCTTAGCTGACAAAGATTTTGTTACATGAGGAGCATTTATGCTGTTTCTATGGAAGCAGAATATAGACAAATACAATGCATGATGTGAGAAGAGAAAAGGTGAGCAACCTCACAACGATCCAACTCTAGTGGAGGAGGAAATAAAGCAAGAAATGATGGATGATTTTAAGACCATCACTCCTGAGCAAGGAAGAGATATGGTGGCACAAGCTGGAGTGCTCATTCTCCTTGAGTGGGACATAGCAGATGCCCTGGTACTGGAGGTAGTGAGAAAAGAAACCAAGCCCATGGAGGGAATTACTTTCAGCAAAGATAATGCTGCACTTGTCATGTGGTCTCTCAAGAGAGATGAGAATAAGATAAGTAAAGATACCCCAGGGTCAAGTTACCTTGGTGAAATGATGGTGAAGAGAGTGCAAAACACAGGGGTGGTAGAAGCTGCTAGCACTATGCTAGAGACTACAAAATTTAGTGTTGTAGTAGTAGAAAGAGAGGCTAAGGAAAAAGAAGACCTCCAAGTCAAGTTAGAAATAATTTTGAAGGCTTATAACAGTGCTAAGGAGGAGGTAAGAGGTAAGGATAGCATCATTACTAAGTTGCAAAGCTAGTTGAAAGGACAGTACCATCAAGGCGAGTCTTCAACACTGATGATCTCCTCTTCTCCTGCTAGACCTCCACCTAGAAGCCCCATCATTGAGTTTCCACCATCTCCAGCACCTTCTAGCTCCCAAATGATTGAGATTACTCCTCAAGAGTTAGAGAATTTAAAACAAGCTCAAGCCTTGTATGCAAAGAAGTATGAGGAAAGAGTAAGGGCTACCAATTCAAGTTTTGCAGATACAATGAATGCCTCACTGTTATATAACGACATAAGTAATATTTTGGATATGTGGAAAGAGCTTAATGGAGATAAGGCCATTTTGACACCTATTTTTGACAAGTGGAAGCCTAGAGAGAAGGACTTGGAGCTTATTTGTGTATCTTATGATGAAGTAGGGGCTGATCCTATCATCAAGTCCACTTGTAACACCACCAAGGACTTAGAAAAATTGGCAGAAGGGGTGGATAATGCTGACAGGAGAATCAACTTGTACAAAAAGGTGTATGCTGATTAGGTTTATGAATTGCTTCTAGGAGTTTTTGTCAGCCCAGATCAACTGAAGGACAAACAAGTGCGGCTCAATGAATTAGAGGCCAAACTAACAGCCAGAATAAAAGTAATTGTTGATTTAGATGATGCTTCCTTTTTTTTTGTAACAATCCAGGAAATAGAGAAAATAAAATCTCGTTATGGTTTTCTCAATTCAGAAGTCAACAAGATGAGAAATTCCTGTAAAAGGTTAACCAAGGCAAAGGCAAAAGTGATTAACTTTGTGTGGCCAACAGATGATGTGTACAATGAGTGGACAAGAAAATATGCCATCCAAGATGTAGAGCAGTTAGAGGGCACTCCTGAACAGTTAGAAGACGTTGCAACTAGACAGCAAGTAGAAGTTGCAGAGGTCGAAAAGGACTTGTAACTATTTTTTGTAAAAGGCTTTGTAAGTTCTTCTAGAAAATAAATGATTGTAACAAATTATCCTAGGAAAGTCCGAAGCTAGGTGCATCCATATTGTTATAAATGGATACTAGGACTAATAGAAAAATGATCGCAAAGAATTGTAAGAAAACACTGCAGAAATTTATCTGAGCTTTTCTAAGTTTAATGGAGAATATTCAAAAGTTTTTGTAATACTTTCTTGAGGATAATATCAATATACAGACCATCGGCTTTGAGTGAAAACTTTGTGTCGTCTTCAAATGTGTTTGCAATTGTTTACTGTTTCATTTTGAATAATCCAGGGTTATTTTGTTTGAATAGATTTGTAAGGCAACTTTTAGTAGATATTCTTCTTAGCTTTTCTCTTTAGGAGGGGAATTAAATATGCAAGGATTATTTCTACCAATAAATTCTTTGTAGGATATTTTGAATCCTGATGAGCATAGTTTAATTTGGTATGCATAAATTCTTGTGTGTGTCAGGCATATATAGGGATCAACAGAAGCCGAGCCAATGGGATGTGTAAATATATTTTGTTTGGGGAGTATTGTTTGAATTTAGATGACTCTGTGACCTTGGATAAGGCACTGGTATAGATCGAGGCTGTCTATTACATGTTTTGTAGGTCAAAATACTGAATATGAGTATAATTTTCATTCCTTTGTTTCAGTTAGTTTCAAGGTGATTAGATCCACTGGTTTGCTGTGGATTTATCTTTTGAAAGTGTGAATTTAGTTCACAAAGGTATACCCGCCTGGACTCTAGGCAGGTCCGAAGTGTAGAAGGTTAAATCAAACCTTGTCATATGTTGTCCTAAGAGTTTCCTTCCCTTTAATATCTCTTCTACACAAAGTTTAATCATTTTATTATAAGGATGTTAAAGTGAATCAGATTTTGAAGACAACAAAAGTGGTGACTCTGCTGGGGAGAGTCACATTAAGGATCCAGACGCAGATTTGTGCTTAAGTTGTAAAGAAAAGTGTTGAATTCCTGCATATTATTCTAGAGCTTGTTTTCATAATTCCCATTTTCTTGTGGGTGGCGACTTTGTTATTTTGGAATCAGTCCTTCTGAATTATAAATCATCCTAAAAGGAAAACAAGCATAATGCAAGGAGGAAAAAACACTAGATCATTCATGAAGAAGCATCCTCATGAAACTTTGCAAGAGGGTTTGCCCGAGTAGTCACAAAGAGGCCAGAAGAGATCAGTGTTACATGAGCCATCAAATGTTGCTTGGGTACAAAAGAATAATAATACTGGTAAGATGCCTGATCGACCTATTTATGCAAAGTCTAATTTCTTCTAGAGATTCTGAACAAGATATGTTAGGCTTCCATTCTGGATTATTTGGAAATATTTATAATGCACATGTTTTAAATCAAGATTTATCCCATGTTAGTGTCTTTGCAAGAGATAGGAGCAGTTCAAATGTAATTAGACACTCTATACCTAGAACAATTGATGGAAACATTAGTTTGATTGACATAGATCAAGTCAATATATCAGATTCAGAGGAAAATTTTCCTGATAAAGATAAAGTATCCCAAGAAATTGAAGATCTAAATAAAAGAGTTCACCATCTAATCTCCCTAAGAGCCCAAAAGGAAGCAAATAAGGAGAAGGAAGTCAAAGCTAAATTAATGGAGAGAGATAGGCTTCTTAGACAAATAGCTGATCTTGAAGTGCTAGCTAAGCAAAAAGAAAAGAGTGATGAGGAAGGCCCTATGATTAGAGAAATTCTGATCCCGAAAGCCAAGCAAGCATATAGGTCAGTAGTCCAACCAAACAGGGAAGTATTTAGTGATTCTCAGATTCCTAGGACTAATGTGGATAAAGGAAAATAGAAATGGGTGGATGATGGAATTGAATCTAAAACTACATAGGAGATTTCTAATAGGTTGTCAACACATGAGAGAGAAATGGAAAGAATGAGGAAAGAAAAAGAGGATCTCCAAATGGAACTAGAGAAAGCTGAATTGGAAGTGGCAAATCAGGAAGTAAAAAGAAAAATTAGTTACTTAAAGGCTCCCCCTATCACGTTTCCATTAGAAGACCTTAGTAGGTCTGATCCTCAACAAATTTTCCTTCCCCCAGTTAAGATTCAACCTACAGTGCCTGCTAATATAGCCTCAGTGAGTCAAATCTCTATGAATAGTCAGTACACCCAAGTATCTCAGTCTCCAATTCCAAAAGTTAAAATGACCGTGGGAAACAATAATGCTATTACCCCTTTTCAAAGGAGACCAATCAATTTAGAGCAATATAGACAATTGTTCTTTGATGGGATCCCAGGATATCGCAATCATGTTCCTACTAAGTTAAGAGACAGACTCCATAAATTTGCTGGGAATAATGCAATTAGTGCTGAGGAACATCTAAAATATTTTGGGGACCTAATAAATGATTATGAGATAGTGGATGAAGATGTTATCATGAAACTATTTGTCCAATCCCTAGTTGATGATGTAAGAGATTGGTACAGAGGTCTTCCAGTTCATAGCATAGGGTCATGGGAGGATTTTAAGAAATTGTTTTCAAGAGCAGTATGGTGATAAGACTAATGTGAGCTTCATGCTCAATGATTTCAATAACATCAGAAAGTCTGGTAATGAAATGGTCACTGACTTCAATGCCAGATTCCAAAAGGCTATGCATAGATTGTATCAGGTGATGAGGTTAGATGATAACATGTGTTTAAATACCTACTACAATGCATTTGATTCTAAGATGGCCTATATCCTGAGAGATAAAATCCACATAACTTGACAGATGCTTTTAGAATTTCCATTAATGTAGAAAGTAATAGAAAAGCATTCGAGAAGTTCGGAAGAAGAACAGATAGTAGATTATGGCAAGAAACAAAACAGCAACCTAATAAAGCTGCTAAGGAGGAAGATAAGATAGAGAAGTTGGTTATTGCAATGAAGGATCAGATTGCCAAGGTAAACAAAAATGACAAACCTCATTATAACTGGCAAGATAGACCCCCTAGATTGCATGACATGCCTTATAATACCAACTAGAAAGATGCCTTATAATACCAACTGGAAAGATGGCAAACCCCAAAATGAGAAGCCTAAAATTGCCCAAAATCAGGACACTCCAGATCCTTTGAAAGGGAAAACTATCCATAATATAGAAAATACTCCCTAGTGTATTGCTTGTGATGGACCACATTCTCCTCATCAGTGTGCAGTGGCTCAGGCTCTTGAAGAATCTATGAGACAAGAAGCTGAGCCTAACATCAATATGTTTGAAACCATCATAGAAAGTGATGAGGAGTCTATACAAAGTGAATACAGTGATGTGTTAGATAATGAAAGGTTTGTTCAAGGACAACTAACCTTAGATTGGCATCCTACATTGAATGTGGTAACAATTGAGGATGAAGAAGTTCATCTTAGAAGGCCTAGTGAGGAAGAAGTTAAAAATCTCACTAAAGCTGCCATTGCCAAAGCAAAACACAACTATAACTTGAGGAGCACTAAGAAGGACACTGATCAGGGTGAACCTGGTTCCATGTTCATAAAAGAGGTCACTCAAAAGGGGGTAGCAAGTAGTGCTACTACTATTCCTAAGATTGGTCAAGAAAAAAGGGAACAAGTTAAAGATGTACCCAAGAGTACAAATGATAAAAACACTAGTGATATACAAGGAGCTGCCACAGTGAAAAAGGCAAGTTAGCTCAAGACAGAAAGAGTTAGAGCTAGTACTGAAATAAGCAATAGTTCTACATTTGACATGGCTCAAGCTCTTACTTAGATGAAGGTCACTGTCCCATTAGTAGAATTACTGAAGATTAAAGAACATAGGGATGTAGCTTTGTCTATATTTTCTAGTATATCTGATAGTGACACAATCTTACCCACTGATTTAGCTAGAATTGGAAAGGATCAAGAGTTCCCAACCCCAGAGGTTTATGTTGGAACCACTATCACTCAAGAGCCTTCACACGTAGATCCTTTCTATGTTACTTTGTTAGTAAACAACCGATTGATAAAAAACTACATGATAGATTCAAGAGTTGCTGCTAATTTAATGCCCTATGGTGTTATGAAAGAATTAGGACTGTTAGTAACCACTGTATATGGAAAATGCTATGCTATGGATAATGATGCAGAGAGCACAACAGGAAGTGTCAAATGGACTCACAGTCTCTCAGACTCAAAAAGTGACTATTCCAACTTAGTCTACCTTACCCACACTCGTTAAGGAAGTGTAAGACCACCCTCACACAACCTTAAGACCTATCCAAGGCCAAACCCAATCCCTTATGGGCTACTCAACTTTGACACAAAAGTTGCTACAGAGACTCAATCCCCTAATGAGACTCAATTAGGGAAAATGTCTCAAATCTACTGTCTGATCCAAAATAGTAGTAGGGACACCTTCTATGACCCTAAACAACCAAAATCCAACAACTAGTTGGGCTCCCCAAACCCTACAATGCCAACTTCACTTTTTAGGCCTACTAGGCTACTAGGTCTCACAACTGGAAATCGGGTAACAAAAGATTAATTTCTCAAACAACATGCTACTGTTTTGACTGATTTGGGACCTCTTCAAGGTGACAACACAACTCCCAAAAGGGCAGAGCCTCAATCCACTCTTGCACCACCAAACCATACATGGCTCACAGGTCTAATTGGCCAGTTTAGGCATGGAACACAAGCATAAAGTTGATGATGGGTTCATAAGACTGGGGCAGCAATTTTGGAAGGTGTATTCACCTTTCTAAAACAATATTAAATGGTTTTTATAACCTTTTGTGCTGCTGTCCCTAACTGTTACCTCCATATACCGATCTTCTGGTTGAATACATGAGGATATTCAACCTAGAATCTGATCAAAGAACCTTGAAGATGACCTTTCTAGATCCTAATCATTTGGAAACATAAAATAAATGTGGACACCTTGCAAATCCCAAAGGGGTGTGAGTTAATGCCTCTGGGAATGCAAGATAATGCCCATTTAGTGCTAAAACCCTTAAAACCCTTGTTTTCTATAGCAGTTTTAGAACAAATTCAATAACTTTCACAATACAACTCCAAATTTGCTCAGATTAGACTCATTTGAAAGGTGTCTCATGTTTCTATGCAACCATGGGCCTATTTTTTGATTTTACAGTCCATACAAATCCGTACAATCACGTTTTTGCTCAGAAAACTGGTTTTTATTCAGAATTTTCAAGTGTAATCTTCATACAAACTTCTCCAAACTCTTCCAACCCCTTGGGCATTGATGTGAGGGCCTAAATAGGCATCCTCCATCAGTTTAAACTGAATTGAGGGGGTTGGGATAGTTAGAACCATCATTTAACAACTTTTCAAACAAGTTGTAAAAGTTGCTAAATGTTGTCATAGCACTTTTTGCAATTTTTTTTGCATTTTTACATTTATGACTCCTAAATGATTTCAGACTTCTAAATGGTTCCAACATGTCTAAAATGACTACTAAACATTAGAAATCTACCTCCTAATGCCAAAACTCATTAATATGAGAAAATGCCCTATTGGACCTAGAAGGATCCTAGTGGACTAAGGCTAACTCCAGGTTTATAGGATGACCTTAGAGTTCCTTGACCACATAAAAAGGATCAATTACACCTATGGATGATTGAAATTCATCCTTATTACATTTCATAAAACAAGAAAATCCTTATTACATTGCATAAAACAAGAAAATCAAAAATCAAGTCTAGGTGCCCTACACCAGATAACAGGGAAGTACCTGTGATAGGTACAATGAAAGATGTTGAGGTAAAAATAGCAGCATTCCCTAAGGCAACTTATAAAATGGATGTTATTGTTACTGATACCAAGCCCCATTATGGTATGTTACTGTCCAGGCAATGGGTAGCAGCAGTAGGAGGAAATGTTCAACTGGACTTATCTTATGCCACCATTCCAATCAATGGAAATCAGGTCAAATTGTACAGAGAGCCACATGCTCCTAGGGTAATTGAAAATGTAGACCCTAATATGCTCAATTGTATGATTGATGTATATCTTGATAACTTTATACTTCAACCAATTTTACCCCAATTGAAGAATACTGACCCCATTGTGGTCGAATTAGAAGCACAACAGTATGGATTATGGGAAATGTATTTTGATGGAGCTTGCTCCAAAGAAGGATCTGGAGTAGGGGTTCTTTTTGTATCCCCATCAAGTATAACCTTTAAGTATTCTTTCTTATTGGCTTTCCAGTGCACAAATAATACCGCAGAGTATGAAGCCTTATTGTTAGGGCTTGAGGTTGCAAAGAAGCATGGAATCTAGTTGTTGACAGTGTTAGGGGATTCAGAATTGGTTATATCTCAGGTAAGATCCAAATATGCATCCAAGAATGATAGATTAAAGAGATATAAACATGCAGTTTGGGATGTTATTGAGCATTTTAGTGCATTTTCTATTAATTGGATAGAGCGATCAAAGAATATTATGGCAGATTTCCTAGCTAATGTTGCCTTGAAAAATGATGATGCAACACTAACCGGTATTTCCACTGTGGAAATAAAATCTAGGCCTTCTATTCCTGATAATGTGTGCAATTGGCAAGTTTTTGCTGATGATGAAGACATTCTTAGGTTCATCCAATGTGTTGATGATTATGATGGACAAAAGATTGATTGCAATGCACTGGTGGAGGTGGTTGATAATAGGGAAACAGTGTTTGGAAATGATTTGGTCCAGTTGGAAACCAATGAAATACCTAAAGGGCTGGTAGAGCTGGAAAGCATGTTTAGTTACAATGACAGTCACTTACATCAGCAGTCTACCACCAAGTTGGAAGAACTAGAGGAGGTAAACCTGGGGACTGAATCATCCCCTAAGTTAGTATACATTGGGAAGAAATTACCCCCTCATGTCAAGACTAACCTTATTAATTTATTAAAGAGATATAAGCATGTTTTTGCTTGGTCTTATGAAGACCTAAAGGCGTATAGACAAGATCTTTTTCAGCATGAAGTTCCTTTACTTCTAGATGCTAAGCCTTTAAGACAGAAACAGAGACCCATTAATCTCCTGTTAGAAAATAAGATACAGTAGGAGTTGACTAAGTTAAGAGAAGGGGGGATTATCAAACCTAAAAGGCATTCTTCATGGGTCTCCAATCTGGTCCCAGTAAGAAAGAAAAATGGGGATATTAGATTGTGTGTAGATTTTAGAAATTTGAACGTGGCTTCTTTGAAAGACAATTACTCTTCCCCAAATATGGAAGCCATGCTGCAAAGAGTAACAAGTTGTGACCTCTTATCCATGATGGATGGTTTTTCAGGATATAATCAAGTGTTAGTGAAGGAATCTAAATAGTTTAAAACTGCTTTCACTACTCCATGGGGGACATATGTCTATGTGAGAATGCCATTCGGTTTGAAAAATGCTGGAGCTACATTTCAGAGAGCTATGGATGTAGCTTTCAAAGAATTCATTAATATCATCATGGTGGTTTATCAAGATGATCTAACCTGTTTCTCTAAGAGGGTTGGTGATCATTGTGGACATTTGGAAAAGGTGTTCAATAAAGCCTTGGAATTTGGTGTGTCACTAAATCCCAAGAAATGTCATTTTGGACTCATTGAGGGAAAACTATTGGGGCACATTGTTTCCAAGGAAGGGGTAAGGATAGACCCTGAAAGAATTGAAGCAATAAACAAGGTGTCTGAACCAAAGAATGTAAAAGGTATTCAATCCTTTCTAAGTAAAATAAATTTTGTTAGGAGATTCATTGCAAACTTTGCAGAGATAATGAAGCCTATTGTCAAGTTGCTCAAGAAGGATACCAAATTTTGTTGGGATCAAGAAGCCTCAAAGGCTTTTGCTGAAATTAAGAAAGCCATTCAGGAAGCACCAGTGTTAAAATCTGCTGATTACAGTAAGCCCTTTTCTTTGTTTTCTTTTGCTTCATATCATACAGTAGCTATAGTATTGTTACAAAAGGATAATGAGGGGTATGAACATCTCATAGCTTTCTACAACAAGTCTTTGCAAGTAGCAGAATTAAAATATGAGACCATGGAAAAACAAGCTTATGCTTTGGTTAAAGTTGTCAAGGCTTTTAGGCCATATCTGGTAAATGCAAATATCATTGCCTATGTCCCTCATGCTGTAGTTAAGGATATTTTGTCCCAGTCCGAGGTTACAGGGAAAAGATGTAGATGGATTAATAGAATTCAAGAATTTGACTTGGAGATAAAGATCACCAAATTGGTGAGAGGTTTAGGTTTGGCTAAGCTCATGACTGAGTCTAATCTTATGACTGTTGTAATACATAATGTTGAAGTTAGAGATACTTCAGTCACTAGCATTGAAAGGCAACCTTGGTACTCAGAGATAGTCTGATTCCTAAGAGATGTTGCATTCTCAGAAGGAATGACACATAATCAGAAAAGAACTCTGAAACTCAAATCACAAAAATATGTGCTCATTCAAGGTGATCTATTCTGGAGAAAAAGAGATGGAGAATTACTAATGTGTTTGGATGAATTCTAAGCTAAACGAGTATTGACTAAAATGCATGATGGAGTATGTGGGGGTCATTACACTGCTAAGACAACTACTGGTAAGATAATCCGAGCTGGATACTTTGGGCCTACCTTATTCAAAGATGCTCATGCATATGTCTAGAAATGTGACCCATGTCAGAAGTTTTCATCCAAGCTAAAGTATGAAGGAGCCTTACCCCTAAATCCAGTCACAGTGGAAGCCCCTTTTGTCTAGTGGGGCATTGATTTTATTGGAGAGATTGTTGAGAGGTTAGGAAGAGGTCACATATGGATCATAGTAGCCACTAACTATTTCACCAAATGGATAGAAGCTATTCCTACAAGAAGAGCTACAAGTAAGGTTGTCATTGATTTCTTGATGGATAATGTAATAACTAGGTTTGGAATACCTGCTAAATTGGTAATGGACAATGCTATGAGTTTTAGGTTGGAAGAGTTTGTAGGATTTTGTACCAGTCATGGAATACTCATGTCTTATTCTTCACCTTATCACCCTCAAGGGAATGGACAAGCAAAATCCAGCAATAAAAGCCTTTTGAATATCATCAAGAAAATCTTGGAAGAAAATAAGAGATCTTGGGATCAAAAATTGAAGTTAGCTCTATGGGTAGATAGAATAACAGTCAAGAAGGCCATTGGAATGTCACCTTTTGAACTAGTTTATGGTACTCAAGTCAAATTGCCAGTAAATAATCTTCTTCCAGTTTACAAGTTCTTGCAAGATGAGGACATGGAGCTATCTGAACCTATGGAAAACAGAATGATCCAAATTGTGGAGGTGGAAGAACTCAGAACTTTGGCTCATAAGAGAAATCAGAAGATTCAATTGCAGTCCAGATGCCTTTTTGATAAAAGGACATCATTAAGGAAGTTTCAAATTGATGACATTGTTCTTCAGTGGAATGCAAAAGGATAGGACAAGGGAAAGCATAAAAAATTTGAATCATTATGGATCGGCCCTTTTGTGGTCTGTGACTTAAATGGTAAGGATTCATATTTTGTGAAGAATATGAATGATGAAATACAGCAATTTCCAGTGCATGGATAATTCCTGAAACATTATTTCTCTTGATGTCCATGCACAGTAGGTCCTTTGTTTGTGTATATTTTTTTTCTTTCCTGTTGTTTTGTTTGGGTCTGTGTTTTGGTTTGTTTCTCTAGAGTTTCTAAGTTTTCTTGTGTTGACCTTGCGATCAACCATCCCCAGTCAGAGCCACTGTTATCACTGGTTCAAAAATGGGTTTTCCTTTCCCATAATCGGCTAAGTTTTTGAAATTTTGAATTAGACACACTATCAATTGCTTCAGCTCTGTGTTAGGTCCTAGGGGTTTAGGGTTTTAATTTTAAATCGTTCAATGTTTTATCAAAAAACTCTCTGGTTTCTATTCCTTTGTTGCTTTATCCACTTAAGTAATGGGTCTTGGGGTCGTGGGAGGTGTCCCCCCCTTGTCATTTGCCTAGGCAGTTGTCGAATTAATTGAAAAATTTATGTCTTATGTCTTTTCTTCCTAATGTTGTCGGGCCTAGTAAGTTGTGCGCAGATCTTAGGTAGATCTATGGTTTTTGTTATTTCATTAGGCGAAGTTGCATGTGGTTTAAGACTCATGAAATGGCGAAAGGTAGAAGCATTCTAAATGGCACTTTTGGTCTGGTTTAAAGAGGCTTCATCTCGTCCAAAATCCAACGGCTGGCGTTATTTCGCAGCCCGAAGTTGCAAGTGAAATACCTTTCGTGAAATGGTGAAAGCATCTGGTGGGAACCTACATGCGAAGACTTTCTAAGTGACTAAAAGGGGATCAAGTCTAATTTGATCCGATGGTTCGTGTTGTTTCACAGGATAAAGATGATCAACAGTTAGCTTTCATGAAGTAGCGAAATGACATGGCACTCTAAGCAGGCATTCCAGCTAGTCGAGAGGGCAAGTAAGATGATGGCACATGGCAGAGGCCACAATAGTCAGCAAGGCGGGTCTAAAGGTTAAAAGGTGGGTCCCAGAGGTGAGTTATGCCGCAGGATAAGAAGTGACTTGGCAAATATAGGTGGCAAGGATGAGGTGGAACCCAGTGTTTTCTCTCAGCAAATGAAAGGTTGAAATGTTAGTTTGAAATTGACTAGATGCCAAGTGTTCAAAGTTGAATCAAAGGGCCCATGTCCACAGGATTTAGTTCAGATTGTTAAGCATCGAGCAAGTCAAAAATAATCTAACGGCCCGCGTGAATTTGCAAAGGTAAAGTGCTCATGTTTTATGCCCTGGGAAATGGTCAAAAGGTTTTTTGGCCCCAAAGACAGATAAAGCATGAGGTTAAAGGAGGATCAACTCCGTTTTGATCCAACAACTTGCATTATTTCGCGGTTGCGAACCAACCGAGGGATATACTTCATGAAATGGTGAAAAGAAGAGAGGGTATCCAGGTGTCATGCTAGATGGTGACATGTCCATGGACACGTGGTTTCAGAAGAAGTTGAGGGCTCGCCAAGGTGTAACCGGAGGTATAAGGGAGAGACACGTGGCCGACATTGAACTAAGCTTGAATGGTTTTCTAAAGCTAATGGTTGAGTGCCACGTGGTAGCTAGTAACCAATGAAAAGGTGGCATAAGTAAAGCAAGCATAAAGGTTTCCCTTAAAGGATGGTCATCTCCGATTTGATCCAACGCTTCGTGTTGTTTCGTGGCCCGAAGTTGAAAGTTGTTTAAGCTTCGCGAAATAGCAAAAGACTGCTAGCAGTGAAGGTAAAGGCATGGTTAATGAAGGAGTCGACGATTTCGGTAAGAGTTAAATGCCGAGCAGTTAGAGTTCCATCTAACATCTAGCACAGCTTCGCGAAGGAGAAGTGCTCGAAGGATAAAGCCCACGAAATGGCAAAAAGGAGGTGGGGCCCAGCATGAAGGCAAGACTGTTAAGTCAGTGTAAAGGCTAATCAAGTTTCTTTTGATCGGACGATTGGCATGATTTCGTTTAATGAAATTGCCTGAAGGTTATGCTTCACGAAACAATGAAAGATCAAAAGGAAAGAATGTGTAGTAATGTTGTGACCCGTTGGAGCGAAAAATTTGAATTCTCTCAAGAATTCAATTCTAAAGGGACAGCCAAAGCATGCGGTATCAATATCGTAGTTAAGACCCTGGGTACCATATATGATCTCCTATCAACCAGATGAAGATATCATTCTAAAGAATTGTTGCAAAGGAGTAGATATAGAGCTATTTTCTTCAAATACAGAGGAAGTCAATTCAGTTGCAGAGCGGATTCCTTCAAGCTAAAAATAGGTGTTCTTGTACTCTTGTGTGGCAATTTATTTGTGGTGTGTTTTAATTAAGGTCTTGATTTGTCACAGAACTAGTTGGGGGTAGTATTTTAATTGCTTGCATATCTTAAAATGGCACCTAAGATAGAATTTTTTGGGAAAGTTAATTATCAAGAGAGGGCCATTTGTGATGATTTTCTTGAGCAGTTGACGTTGTCGACTAATCAGGAATCAAAAGTAACAGAATTAGTGCCAAGAGCTCCTTGTTTGAAAATAGGAGAAGGGTTATATGATAAGGGCAACTGGTTGAGAGATCCACATGTTGGATTGTCTAGGTTGGGCTTATTCAAAGTTGGATTCGGAATGAGAAATTCTCCAACCCCACAGAATAGCATCTCGGAGTTAGATGTAGGGAATTTGGTAGCTCCAGGAGTATTCATGGATATGGATCTATTGACTCAAATTGCACATAATTATGATCTAGTCACAAGGAGAATTAGGGACATAAATGGGAAAGCCCTCATTGAAATCAATAATGAAGAATTTAGAAGTGCTTTTGGGCTTAATGAGTTTACCAATTTTTTGGAACCCATTAACTTCAAATCATTAGCTCAAGTATACAGTGCACAGAGGAACCACCTTAGAAATGGGCCTCTTAAGGAATTTTTTGTCAAGATAGGTGGGTTGACAGTTGTAGGACCCTACACTGAAGAGCCCTTCTCATTGAATCTATTCACCCTTAGGGCTAAGGGAATGTATTGGTCACTTTTCCAGATTTTAGGATAGGATGCTGAGGCAAATATGCCCAATCACTACTTGCTAATGATTGCTCAGATTTTGAATCCTTCTCTTGCAGTAACATTTGATTATGCTTCTTTCATTACTAATGCTATCCATGGAGGGTTGATAGGAATAAAAAATGGGAAGGTGGATAGGCCTTTCGGATGGTATTCAATCCTCAAGCATCTATTTTTGTTCAAAGGTGGCGATTACTTTGCAAGTGGATTGGACCTCATAAAAGAGAAACAGGGAGAAAAGATGCCAGTGCAATTATGGAGTACAGTGCTGTCATGACACAAAGATGATGCCAGTTTCTTAAAATTTGATAAATATTTTGCATCAAAGATTAGGACTCTCCTCTATTAAGAAAACTCAAGAATCCCCAAGGTTCTTTTGGAATTTATTAGACCAAAAGAATTTGCAGAAAGTATAAAGATTGTTCATAATTGGGGTGATATTTACTTATACCCTATCTCCATAGTTTTTAGATTTTTTGGTTTCTGAGGGACTCCATTATTATTGCACTATCAGGTCCCTCTCAAAGTGGCAATTACAGAAGTTCTCAGATAAATTGGTAGTGTGCAAGAAACAGAGCTAACAGGCAGGGCTAAAGGGACTATTTTCCCTACGGTTACTATAGCCCATCAATTTATAATAACCAAAGGAGGTTGGAATTATTTTGAAGATTTTCTCAAACCTTATCATTTGTCAACTGCAATATCCAGGTGTGTCGATCTAGAAGACTTCTTCAATGGCATGCTTAGAAAGAGAGTAGTGTGCAGAGGTAGATCCCATCAATTTCAGTTTCCTGAAGACCTCATTAGAAATGAGTTTGATCTAGATGAGTAGGAGCTGAGGAAGGAAAAATGAGTGGCTTATAAGAAAGCCTTAGATTTTGTACATCAGTTTGATGTTAGCTATGACCCATTGTCTAGCTTTTTCCCTTTTGAGGAGAAAATAAAGTTCCTAATTGTTTGCTTCGAGGATGTAATGCAGACTCTGAAAGAAAAGAGGGAAGATGTGATTAAAAGAAACCCTGAAAAGGCAAGAATGGTTCTAAGTAGGTCTTCCTACACCAGAGCAATCCCTCCTGGTGACTATACATTGCACAAGAAATCTAATTATAGTGTGTTGATGCCTACAATAGGGGGGCCCTCTACCTTTAAAGGAAAGAGGAAGATACAAGATGTAATTGACATCCAAGAGAGCCCAAAGATGTAGAGAGTAGGGAAAGAAGTACAATCTGATACACCCTTGTACTCTCCATCCCAATCCCCTATTCACATGGGAGATGAACAGGTAGCAGCTGATACAGTTAGGCAGTCTAGGAGAAATAGCGTACATTTATGATAAAGTAGAAGAGGGAATGCCAGAGGAGCCCCTTGCTGCTTAAATGAACATCACTACCAATGAATTTAAGGACCAGGAGTGGGATCCTGAGATCAAGCAGGCTAGTGATGACTTCTTAGCTGACAAAGATTTTGTTACATCAGGAGCATTTGTGCAATTTGAATGGAAGCAGAATATAGACAAATACAATCCATGATGTGAGAAGAGAAAAGGTGAGAAGCCTCACAAAGATCTAGCTCTGGTGGAGGAGGAAATAAAACAAGAAATGATGGATGATTTTAAGACCATCACTCTTGAGCAAGGAAGAGATATGGTGGCACAAGCTGGAGTGCTCATTCTCCTTGAGTGGGACATAGCTGATGCCTTGGTAATGGAGGCAGTGAGAAAAGAAACCAAGCCCATGGTGGGAATTACTTTCAGCAAAGATAATGCTGCACTTGTCATGTGGTCTCTCAAGAGAGATGAGAATAAGAGAAGTAAAGATACCCTGGGGTCAAGTTACCTTGGTGGAATGATGGTGAAGAGAGTGCAGAACACAGGGGTGATAGAAGCTGCTAGCACTGTCCTAGAGACTGCAAAATTTAGTGTTGTAGTAGCAGAAAGGGAGGCTAAGTAAAAAGTAGACCTCTAAGTCAAGTTAGAAACAATTTTGAAGGCTTATAATAGTGCTAAGGAGGAGGTAAGAGGTAAGGATAGCATCATTGCTAAGTTGCAAAGCTAGTTGACAGGACAATGCCATCAAGGCAAGTCTTCAACACTGATGATCTCCTCTTCTACTGCAAGACCTCCACCTAGCAGCCCCATCATTGAGTTCCCACCATCTCCAGCACCTTCTAGCTCCCAAATGATTGAGATTACTCCTCAAGAGTTAGAGAATTTAAAACAGGCTCAGGCCTTGTATGCAAAGAAGTATGAGGAAAGAGTAAGAGCTACCATTTCAAGTTTTGCAGATACAATGAATGCCTCACTATTATATAACAACATAAGCAAGATTTTGGATATGTGGAAAGAGCTTAATGGAGATAAGGCCATTTTGACACCTATTTTTGACAAGTGGAAGCCTAGAGAGTAGGACTTGGAGCTTATTTGTGTATCTTATGATGAAGTAGGGGCTAATCCTATCATCAAGTCCACTTGTGACACCACCAAGGACTTAGTATAACTGGCAGAAGGGGTGGATAATGCTGACAAGAGAATCAACTTGTACAAAAAGGAGTATGCTGATTAGGTTTTTGAATTGCTTCCAAGAGTTTTTGTTAGCCCAGATCAACTGAAGGACAAACAATTGTGGCTCAAGGAATTAGAGGCCAAACTGTCAGCCAGAATAAAAGTAATTGTTGATTTAGATGATGCTTCCTTTTTTGTTGTAACAATTCAGGAAATAGAGAAAATAAAATCTCATTATGGTTTTCTCAACTCAAAAGTCAACAAGATGAGAAATTCCTGGAAAAGGTTAACCAAGGCAAAGGCAAAAGTGATTAACTTTGCGTAGCCAACATATGATGTGTACAATGAGTGGACAAGAAAATATGCCATCCAGGATGTAGAGCAGTTAGAGGGCACTCCTGAACAATTAGAAGAGGTTGCAACCGGACAACAAGTAGAAGAAGATGCAGAGGTCAAAAAGGACTTGTAACTGTTTTTTGTAAAAGGCTTTGTAACTTCTTTTAGAAAAGAAATGATTGTAACAAATTCTCCTAGGAAATTTTGAAGCTAGGTGCATCCATATTGTTATAAATGGATACCAGGACTAATAGAAAAATGATCGCAAAGAATTGTAAGAAAATGCTACAGAAATTTATTTGAGCTTTTCTAAGTTTAATGGAGAATATTTAAATTTTTTTGTAATACTTTCTTGAAGATAATATCAATATACAGACCATCGGCTTTGAGTGAAAACTTTGTGTCGTCTTCAAATGTGTT
The DNA here is from genome assembly GCF_030272615.1 of Cryptomeria japonica. NCBI lineage: Eukaryota > Viridiplantae > Streptophyta > Pinopsida > Cupressales > Cupressaceae > Cryptomeria > Cryptomeria japonica. Next base: position 285,105,277 of record NC_081405.1, read on the forward strand.
TGCAATTGTTTACTGTTTCATTCTGAATAATCCAGGGTTAATTTGTTTGAATAGAGTTGTAAGGCAACTTTTAGTAGATATTCTTCTTAGCTTTTCTCTTCAGGAGGGGAATTAAATATGCAAGGATTATTTCTACCAGTAAATTCTCTATAGAATATTTTGAATCTTGATGAGCATAGTTTAATTTGGTATGCATAAATTCTTTTGTGTGTCAGGCATATATAGGGATCAACAGAAGCTTAGCCAATGGGATGTGTAAAGATATTTTGTTTGGGGAGTATTGTTTGAATTTAGATGACTTTGTGACCTTGGATAAGGCACTAGTATAGATCGAGGTTGTGTATTACATGTTTTGTAGGTCAAAATACTAAATATGAGTATAATTTTCATTCCTTTATTTCAGTTAGTTTCAAGGTGATTAGATCCACTGGTTTGCTGTGGATTTAGCTTTTGAAAGTGTGAATTTAGTTCACAAAGGTATACCCGCCTGGACTCTGAGCAGGTCCGAAGTGTAGAAGGTTAAATCAAACCTTGTCATATGTTGTCCTAAGAGTTTCCTTCCCTTTAATATCTCTTCTCCACAGAGTTTAATCATTTTATTATAAGGATGTTAAAGTGAATCAGATTTTGAAGACAACAGGTTCCACCATGGAATGCTAGGTTTGAGCCATGAAGTCTTCAAAACCCTTGTTTCAAGGTCTTTGGGGCCCTCCTGCAACAGAAATGCCAACAATTGCAAACAATAACACCTCAAAACCTCAAATCACCATGAAATTGAAGAAAAATAACTCTTCTAATAATTCATGTCTTGGTCTGGGCTTAGAAGTCCGTACAGACTATACAATACTAATGAAACTCAATGCAAACATTGAAAACACAAAAAATGAAGGCTAAATCTTGCTCTCCTTATTCCAATTCTTCAACCAACCTTCTCATCGATTTTACCAAGCCTTATATCAGCCTTGGGTTGGTTACAAGTGTCTTTTAACTAGAAAAGACAACCAACTAGTCATTGGTGTTTGGAAAATGCAAAAGTTGCCAAGTTGCTATGAGCAACTTTTGCAACTTTTTACAACTTTTACATAATTGAGCAAATTTGGCCCAAATCAAACCTAGATAACTTCTAAGGTCCAAATGACCTTAAAAACCATTAAAAAATATCAAACAACCTATTCTAACATTAAAAAAACTTATTCTACCAAGTACTCTACCTGGCACCCTTAAGAGCCCATAGGCCAACTTTGGCCAATCAGTGACTCCTAGGGTCCTTACAAACATCTAAGTACTTGTTCACTACCTTATAAAAAACCAAAATCTCATGATTCCTAACTCCTGGAACTTATAGAATAAATTTTTTTCAAGTGCTTCTGCACCAGTTTAGGTCTTAGGGTTTGTATTAAATGATGTAAAATCTCATTGTAGATCATGGGGATTATGTGTCGTGGTCTTGGAATGCAATATCATATGCAAAGGAGACTCATTCGATCATAGGTGATCGAATTGGGATTAAGGAAGAGGTCAAAGGCCTCCAGTATTGAGCTTAACCGGGACTGTAATCAGGCATGGTAGATGCTATCTCTGGTAGCTCACTTTATTGGATTGTTGTCCATTTATCTTGAGGTGGTTTTAACCGTTGTAGTCAGTGAGACACTTTTTGTAATGAGTAGTATGTTATAGGAAGTGTGCCTTTCTGAATGTGCAAGCCCCTCATTATAACGCATACTTTCTGCAGAAGTATCATCTGACTGTGGGTAGGCTTCCCACCATGGTTTTTCACTTTCTGGGTTTTCCACGTACAAATCATGGTGTTATGTCGTATGGTTTCTTTGCATTGATTATCTAGTTAATTGTTAAGTTGTATTGTTTACTGGCATTGATTATGTGCTTCACCGATACTTGATATGTTTTAAGGTTGTATTGTAGATTAGAGTTATAATCTATTAACAACTGATTCACTCCCCCCGCCCTCTCAATTTTCCCCCGGTTATCCTAACAATTGGTATCAGAGCTTTGGTCCTCTTTTTCATAATATTAACCGCTTGAGGTAGATCCTATGGTAGCTAACACTTCTAATCCACTAGAAACTATTTTCAAAAGAGAAATCCCTAAGATTGATGGAACAAATTATGGGATATGGAAAATTTGAATGGAGACTCATCTTAGATGTCTTGGAAAGGATATTTTGGAGATCACTGAGAAAGGATACACACCTTATGATCCAACATCTAGCAATCCTGCTCTTGTAGACTTGGATAAGAATATTGAAAATGATTGAAGAGCTAGAGAAGCCCTCTTGTGTGCACTTACTGATCAGCAGATCATGGGATTAACTGATAAATCATCGACTAAGGTTATGTGGGACAAATTAAAAACTTTTAATGAAGGTGACCCTATTGTCAAAATTGCTAAACTTGATGGTTACCGGGTAAGATATGAAAACTGAAAGATGGAAGATAATGAAAGAATTGTTGTGTTTATGGAAAGAGTAAATGAGATTATTATGGGAATTCAATGTTGTGGAGGATTTCTAAGTGAAGATGAAATAGTTTCCAAAGTCTTGAGAGCCCTTCCACTGGCTTAGAAGATGAAGGCAACTACAATTAATGAGTTAAGAACAATGACAAACTCTTCAGTTAACAGAGACATTATGATTGGGGAATTATCTGCTTTTGAGCTTGAAGAATTTGGATCTTCTAGAGTTGTAAAGTATGAACCTACTTTTCATGCATCATCATCATCATCATCATCTATTGGAAAAAGTGATTGGAAAGCCCTATATGCAAAATAATTGGAAGACATGAGGAAAGAAGATGAAGAACTTGAGCAACTTGAAGCCTTATTTGCTAGAAGAATACCTAAAGGACCAATAGGAAGTAAGTATGAAGAAAAATAACCTTTTAAATATTTTTCATGTAACAAGATTGGTCATTTTGCATCTAGATGTCCTGAAAGGAATTCAAGGTTTGAGAAAAGAGTTAAGAAATCTCTTAAGCCTAACCAGAATAAATATAGATTCAAGAAAAGTAAAAATTGCTACATAGCAGATGAGGAATGAGTAACTGATGACTCTGAAGATAAACCGACAAAAGACTCTGCTAGTGGATCCGACAATGGAAAGGAATGGGTGTTCTATGCTTTGAAGGAAGATGAACCGGATCTGGCTATCAAAAATAAAGAAAAGCCCCTGGCAGCAAAAGTTGAAGATAAGGATGAATAGGTAATTGATAGTGGATTCTCACATCATATGACTAGAGATAAAAGGAAATTTCTATCCCTGCAAGAATATAATGGTGGTCAAGTCAGATTTGGAGATAGGAACAAGGGAGTTGTGACAAGAAGAAAACTGGCAAATGAAGAGGTATGTCTTATTTCTCAAGTTGAACCAGCAACTGTTATTGAAGATTGTAAGGATAAACAGTGGTTAAAGGCTATGGAAGATGACTTAGATCATATAGAGAAAAATGAGAGTTGGACTTTAGTTCCCTAACCTAAAAATAAGAATGTTATTGGAACTAAATGGGTTCTTAGGAATAAACTAAGTGGGGATGGTCAAGTTGTAAGAAACAAGGCTAGATTGGCTTGTAAAGGATATTCTCAAATGGAAGGAATTGATTATGGTGAGACATTTGCACCTGTAGCTAGAATTGAAGCTGTTAGATTATTTCTTGCCTATGCAGCTTTTAAGAACTATAAGGTTTATAAAATGGATATTAAATGTGTTAGGATAACCAGTGAAGAACTGAGAGGAGGGGGGGGGGGTTGAACCAGTTGTGAACAGATTATAACTTTTAATCCACAGTATAATCTTAAACAAATCAAGTATCGGTAAAGCAAATACAGATGTCAGTATGGAAAGATGTCGGTAAATAATACAACTTAACAATAAACCAGATAATCAATACAAAGAAACCATACCATATAACACAATTATTTGTACATGGAAAACATAAAAAGGGAAAAACCATGATGGAAAGTCTACCCACAATCAGATGATACTTCTATAGAAAGTATGTGTTACAATGAGGGGCCTGCACTTCTAGGAAAGCACACTGCCTAGAGTGTATTGCTCTTTACAAAAGAGTCTCACTGACTACAGAGAGGCTACAACCATCTCAAGATAAATGGACAACAATCCAATAGAGTGAACTGCTAGAAATAAAATCTACCATGTCTGATTACAGTCTCGGTTAAGCTTACTATCAGAGGACTAAATCCTCTTGAGAATACAATTCGATCACCAATGATCGACCAACTCATTTGCCTGAATGATATTACAACATTCGAACATTACATTCCATGACCATGACCTTTTCAATAACCATGATACTTTACAAAGAGTTTCTACCTCTTATTTATACAAACCCTAAGGCATTGGTCGACCACCTAAATGATATTACAATAAGATCATTACACTATTCCATATTACAATAATATGCCATGTTGTCTTAAGACCAAAACAATAATTAAAAAATCCACAAATCATCTCGAAACATCCCGGTAATGTATAGAGTACATGTTAGCATGATACCGGTCCATAACCTAAATAGGTATCAGACCTATTCTGGGTCCACCACGCTAAAGCAATTTCTTCAAGAAATTGAAGCATGATCAAATAACATCTTCAGGATCCTAAAATCCATCAAGAAGGTGCACCAACACCAACTATGCATCCTGTCATGATTCCTCAATGAAAGCTCTACCGGTAAAGCCTTAAACCAGTGCCAGTAAGGGTTTACTAGAGTGTATGATAGCATCCAATTACCAAGCCAATACCAACTAACCAAAACATGCTCATGGAGCATATAACACATGAAATGAAATATACTTCATTGATCCAAACAAATAGTCTCTTTTGCTGGTAATACTAGATCTTCTACCGGTAACCAAAACTTGTCTGTCGATAACCAACCATATCAGCTAGTATTGACATCAATGACAAAACATCAATGCAACACATAATCAATTCATCCATAATTCCAACAATCTCCCCCTTTGACATTGATGGAAACACTAGATGTGAAAAACATATAAGTACCAAGAAATGCCAAACAAGTCTCTCCTTGTGGAAGACAACCAACAATCAATAGCTATCCCCCTATGAATGATATCTCTATAAGGTTTTGAATGATTTTTCACATTACTATCACTCCCCCTTTGACATCAATCTAGAAATATGACAAAAATATCAAAGCAATGATATATAAGCCTTTGAATCTCAAAGTTGACTACTCCCCCTGAGTAGTAGCACCACTCATCTGTGTTGGAATGAATAATGTATTTTGTAATGCATGTCGAATTGATGACAAAATTGATCAATCAAGTCTCTGCCAGAGGAGCAGAAACCCCTAACCTGTCTCTCAAATACTCAAATGATTCCTTAGACAGCGGTTTAGTGAATATGTCTGCAATCTATTCTTTAGTGTTCGCATAAACCAATTTGACTTCCTTTGCTTCAATCTTGTGCTTCAGAAAGTTATACTTTATTGAAATATGCTTAGTCTTAGAGTGAAATACTGGATTCTTAGACATGTAAATAGCTGCAGAGTTATCATAGTAGATAACTACCGGTTCACTACAATTTACCTTGAAATCCTTCAACATTTGCTTCATCCACAAGACTTGAGTGCAATTAGTTGCTGCTACAACATACTCAGCTTCTGCAGTAGATAAAGAAATGCATGACTATTTTTTGTTAATCCATGAAACTAGTTTCTTTCCAAGAAAGAAAGCTCCACTAGAAGTGTTCTTCATGTCATCATTATCACATGCCCAATTTGAGTCAGTATATGCACATAAAGTGAAATCACAATTTCTGGAATACCATAAATCACATTCCATTGTTCCTTGCAAATACAGATTAATCCTCTTTATTGCACATTCATGATTTTCTTTAGGATTAATTTGATCTTGAAACAATACTTACTGTATTCATAATATTAGGTCTAATCTGTGTTAGATACAACAAACCACCAATCATAGTCTTATACCTTGTCGAATTTACCGGTGCAGAAGTATCCTTGATAGATAATTTCTCACTTGTAGCCATAGGAGTACTTACCGGTTTGGAATTCTCCATACCAAACTTTTTCAACAATTCCCTTAGATACTTAGTTTGATAAATAAAGATGCCTTTGTCAGTTTGAGTAATCTACAAACCTAAGAAAAATTTCATCTCACCAATCATGGACATTTCAAATTCATTCTTCATGTTGTTAGCAAATTCTATGCACAGTTTATCTTCTCCTCCAAAAATGATATCATCAACAAAAAATTCAATAATCAGAATATCATTATCAATGATCTTAGAATATAGATTACTATCATCACTTCCTTTAGTAAAATGAAGCTTCAAAAGATATTTATCAAACTTTGCATACCAAGCTCTAGGAGCCTGTTTCAATCCATATTAAACTTTCTTCAATCAGCAAACCATATCTTTTTCATCCGTCAGTGAAAATCCATTAGGTTGCTCAATGTAAATTTCTTCCTCAAGCTCACCATTCAAAAATGCACATTTAACATCCATTTGAT